>NC_054472.1:68536749-68837772 GCF_017639515.1 Carcharodon carcharias | reverse complement strand
AATATGATGGGGTAAGGCACTGGCAGGGAAGCTCAAGGTCTTTCCACCACCAGGGGATATGTGGTGGGAATCTCAGTGGTGCGGCATAGCCTCATAAATAGAGACCAGGGAAGTCAAGAAAGGGAAGGGAAAAGTCATAGATGGACAATGTGAATGTGAGAGGAGGGTGAGAATTGGAAGTAAGATTGACAAAATTTTCCAGCGCGGGGGCAGAACAGGACACGGCACCGATGCAGTCATCAAAGTCCTGGAAAATTGAGGTAGGACACCTGAGTAGGACTAAAACAAGGAATGTTCTACCGACGTCATGTCTGATTTTTCCCTTTCTCAACTTCTCTGTCTCTATTTCTGGGGACCTGCTTTCAACCATTAATCACAAAAAGCCCAATGACTCCCACACCCAGCTTAAAAATGCTTCCTTGCATCATGGTTCTTGTAAGGACTCTATTCCAATCTTAATTTCTCCATCTATGAGCGAACTGTCACAGTCCCCTGGTGGGCCAGATAGCAATTTGGGGGTACAAGGTGGGTTGAGATGGGGCACTGCTGCAAGGGTGATACCCTCACCGACACCCGAGGGCCCTGCTCAGGGGACTGCAGCAAGGGAATGGGGGTTTGGGCTCCCCCAAGAGGGAAGAGTGAGGACTTATGGAGCGGAGATGCCACCACCACTTCACTGGGGGAGGGGACATATCTGACCTTGCGAGTCGCAATGTTCTCCCCCGCCCCTCTGAGATGTGTGGCATCTCTTCTGCGGTAGGCTGGGGGCTGGAGACCTCCATCTGTGAGGCCCCTGCCACCTCATCCAGACCCTCCAGATGCTCTGCCCTATGGGGTTTGGGCTGGTCCACCCTCTTTAACAGGACCACCAGCATGGGGTTGTGCGCTCCACTGCTGCCGGACACGGGAACCCACGTGGAGATGACAGCAGGTCCAGCACATGGCGCTGAGGCGCACAGGGGCCTGGGAGCAAGCACAGATACGTTGGTGGGGCGGGATGATGAGCCGGTGTTTTCAGGAGTCAGGGGATCAGGGTGGGTTTGGGGGTCCTGGGGGGGCTGCCTCCAGGTGTTGGGTCTTCCTCCGCACCTTCTTGCAGTGTGGGGTCTCTCCTCTCGCCTCGCTGGCAGCTGAGATGGCTGTGGGGCTGCCTGTGGCACCTCCCCTTGCGGGGAGGAAGATGGACCGGTGGCGGGGGGAGGAGCGACGGTGCCAGCCGTGGCCGCCTGGATGGTGCGGGCAGCCTTGGAGATGGGGCAGTTCTTACGGACATGCCCCATCTCCTTGCAGGCATGGCACCGTATGCCATCCACAGTCCAGAAGATCCTATAGACGGCCCCTTGAACTCCACAGTAAAATCCCCCTCAGTGCACCCCTCCCAGGCCAGGCAGACAAAAACCTGGCGCTGGAAGGAGTACATGTGCTGGAGGGCTGCATCTTTGAGGCCGAGCAGGATTGGCAAACCCCTAACCTAACCTACCCGAGTTGATGGAGGTGGGGAAGGAGGAGCTCACTGGGGACAAATGGCGGGACGTTGGAAAGTATGATCCTCTGGTCGGTAGCTGCCAAGGCCCACAGTGAGCCCCTTCTTTGACCTCAAGAAAATTAGGGCTTTGCCATACATTTTCGAGGCAGCAATTACAGCTGAGGGGCCAACAACCCCAGCCAACGCCCTCATGCACGCCTTGAATGGCATTTCTGGGTTGGTGTAGCTCTTCACCCCCTTGGTGAGGAGGTGGAAAGGTGACAGGGCTGCGGAAGCAGCTGCACCCGCTCAAGTTTTCTTGGGGGGCCCTTCGACTGGTGACAGCACTGCCTCCGCAGTCATCTGGGAAGGCCCGGCTACAGGCAACCCTGTCGCAGCCTTAGGGGCTGAGCCACACCCACCCTGAGCTCTATATTCCACAATATCCCACCCCAGGAAGAGGGGGAAGGAAGGTGTAACCTCCCCCTCCAGGGTGACAAAAAAGAGAGGAGAGAAGGGAGAGAGGTAAAGGACAGGGAGACACAGGAGGAGAGAGCAAAGGGAAGGTGGGTGTCACTCAGTGGAGTGGAGTGTGGATAGGGGCCTCAATGTTCTTGCCATAGGGGGAGGGTGATGTCTTCACCAGGCAGCCAGTATTGCATGGTACACAGGAGTCAGCCCTGTCCCTCTTCACCAGGCAGCACCAGCTACCTGGACTCAGACACGGTTGGCGCAATGGGGGCAGGTGGCGGGGTTGGGGGAGAGTGGTAAGATCTTAAACACACGCACACACACACACACCCCTTCTCCTTCAAGTCTCTCTGCAGTGGTCTTCTCTCCTCCCCCTATGAAACACACACAGCTACCTTCAGCCCCCACTGAACCAAAAGACCAGACACCCATCTCGGATGTTAAAACAAACAGTCCTTGCCTCCTGGCCTCCCTGTCCAGCAGCAGCAGCACCTCCTCTCTCTCTCTACCTCACCTCCTAGCCTGAGGCCCTGCAGGATCCAGATCCCCAACAACACAGAAGATAGAAGAAGGCTTGAGGGAAGGCAGCAACATAATAACTGGAACAGCCATTGGAAAACAGCAGCAGGAACAGCCACAGGAATACAGCAGGAGCAGCCACAGGAAATACAATAGCAGCAGGAACAGCCATCGGAAAACAGCAGCAGGAATAGCCACTGGATATACCACAGCAGCCAGAACAGCCACCAGAAAACAGCAGCAGGAACAGCCACATGAAATCCCACAGCAGCAGGAACAGCCACTGGAAAACAGCAGCAGGAACAGCCACAGGAAATCCCACAGCAGCAGGAACAGCCACAGGAAATCCCACAGCAGCAGGAACAGCCACAGGAAATCCCACAGCAGCAGGAACGGCCACAGGAAAACAGCAGCAGGAACGGCCACCGGAAATACCACAGCAGCCAGAACAGCCACAGGAAATCCCACAGCAGCAGGAACAGCCACAGGAAATCCCACAGCAGCAGGAACAGCCACCAGAAAACAGCAGCAGGAACAGCCACAGGAAATCCCACAGCAGCAGGAACGGCCACAGGAAAACAGCAGCAGCAGGAACAGCCACTGGAAAAGAGCAACAGGAACAGCCACTGGAAATCCCACAGCATCAGGAACAGCCACAGGAAATACACCAGTAACAGCAGGAACAGCCACAGGAAAACAGCAGCAGGAACAGCCACTGGAAATCCCACAGCATCAGGAACAGCCACAGGAAATACCACAGCAGCAGGAACAGCGACAGGAAATACACCAGCAGCAGCAGGAACAGCCACCGGAAATACCACAGCAGGAACAGCCACAGGAAATCCCACAGCAGTAGGAACAGCCACCGGAAAACAGCAGCAGCAGGAACAGCTACCGGAAATACCGCAGCAGCCAGAACAGCCACCAAACAGCAGCAGGAACAGCCACAGGAAATCCCACAGCAGCAGGAACAGCCACAGGAAAACAGCAGCAGCAGGAACAGCCACTGGAAAAGAGGAGCAGGAACAGCCACTGGAAATCCCACAGCATCAGGAACAGCCACAGGAAATACACCAGTAACAGCAGGAACAGCCACAGGAAAACAGCAGCAGGAACAGCCGCTGGAAATCCCACAGCATCAGGAACAGCCACAGGAAATACCACAGCAGCAAGAACAGCCACAGGAAATACCACAGCAGCAGGAACAGCGACAGCAAATACACCAGCAGCAGCAGGAACAGCTACAGGAAATACCACAGCAGCAGGAATAGCCACAGAAAATGCACCAGCAGCAGCAGGAACAGCCGCAGGAAAACAGTAGCAGGAACAGCCATAGGGAATACCACAGTAGCAGGAACAGCCACAGGAAATACCACAGCAACAGGAACAGCCACAGGAAATCCCACAGCAGCAGGAACAGCCACAGGAAAAGAGCAGCAGGAACAGTCACTGGAAATCTCAAAGCAGCTGCAACAACCACAGCCAGCACCAAGCTCAACCACAGCAACAGCACACAGCTCAGGCAGTAATAAGCTGCAACTGAGACCGATCAGGAAGCACAGCCTGGGTATTAATCACTTGTACATACTGTTCACTATTGTCAATAAATGCCTAAGAATGTCTCCCTGCCTGTGGCTCCATGTTCTGATGAGCAGTGTTCTTGTCATTCAGATGCGAAACCTTTCAGCACAAGATAAAAGGCAGATGTCTCAGTCCAGGACCTCTTCCCTGTGCTCTGTGCAGGATTCAGACCACAGTGATGGTCCAGCCGCACAGTCCGTAGAAACATTACAGATGCCTGTACCTTGGCGGTACTGTTCATTGCTGCCAGAATGTAGTGAGCAGGCGCCACAGAGTTCTCTTATTCTCTATTTGTGCTTTCAGCACCTTTAAGGTGGGACTGGACCCCATCAAACCAACATCTGCGATCAGTGATGCTGTGCACCAGCTCCTTGAGGGGCTGAGGTGCTGAAGGCGGACACAGCATCAGATCTGTCTAAAGTTTCATGCTGTCTCTGAGATGGCCCTGAGATGGTCATAGAGCGCAAGTGAGCTGCTCTCAGCTATACAGGAGTCAGACAATCTCAGGGGCTGTGTGAAGATCTGTGGAGTGTCCTCACTGCATCTTCCTGCCATTGAGCGACTATTAGGGCCTCCACTACATCTCCATGACAGGAGCATTCTCACAGAGGGTGATGATGCTGCCATAAGCCAGACTGGAGTGAAACGTTCACAACTGCGATGTGAGGATCTATGGGGACACCTCACTGCATGTCATCATCATCCTCCACAAATCTGGCAGTTATAAGGATCTCCCAAGTGCACTTGCCTCATCCAGCGTGAGAGCCTCATCTCTGTCATTGTAACCACTGAGGACCCCCTCACTTTCATCCCCATCGGTGTCCTCCTCATCCGAGAAGACCTCTATTCAGCTCCTCCATCTCTTCCTCCTCTCCCCGTTGCAGCGCCAGGTTATAAAGGGCGCAGCAGACGACAATGATGCATGACAACCTCTGTGAACCGTATTGCAGGGCTCCACCAGACTGGTCCAGGCACCGGAACCGCATCTACAGCATCCCGATGGTCTGTTCCACCAAGCTGTGGGCTGCTGCATTAGCCTCATTATAGTGCCGCTCTGCTGCAGTCTGAGGCCACCGAACGGGTGTCTTCAACATTGGCCTCTGTGGGGGTAGCCCTTGTCCCCGAGGAGCCAAACTTGCAGTCTCTGTGGACCCTGGAAGACTGCAGGGATCTGCCAGTGACTCAGGATGTAGGCATTCCCTGGAAACCATGCGCACACCTGCAGGGTGTGTTTCTGGTGGTCGCACACCAGCTGCACATTCAGTGACTGGAACCTTGTGGTTGATCAAGTCCACCGAGGTTAGCGATAAAGACCTGAGCACCACATGAGTACAGTCAATGGCACCCTGCACCTGTGGGAATCCCAAGGTCAGGGCGAATCCAACAGCTCTTGCGTCCTGGCTATCCTGGTCCTGGGAAAAATGCACAAAATTGTGTGCCCTTGAGAAGATGGCATCGTGACCTCATAGATGCATTTGTGGGTGGCGGCTTGTGAAATCCCACAGATGTCCCCTGTGAAGCCCTGAAAGGAGCCACTGGCATAGAAATCGAGTGCCGTGGTCACTTTCACAGTCACTGGCAGTGGATGCCCTCCCTGTCCCCTTGCGCAAGTCCTGTTGTAAGTGGCAGATGTGAGCCACCAGGTCTCTAGATATATGCAGTTGTCAGCGACACTGGTGCTCAGTCATCTGCAGGAATGGCAGGTGGTGTCTATAGGCCCTGGGTGTCGCTAGGCGGTGACCAGCTACGCCTCCCTGTCTCTCCTGGGTAGCGTGTGCAGGAGTCCCTGCTGACCCTTCTTCATAAGTTTGCTGCTCCTGCCTTAGCACAGCCAGGAGCCTCAGTTGCTCTCTCCTCGGTCTTCTACAGTCTCTGTAGGCCATCAGGCATACAGCTAGGTCATCAGGATCCATGATCCATGATCCTGATGTGGTCCTCCTGCAGCATGAAAGAGAGAGAGAGACATGGTTATCATGGCTGTACTTAGCACCTTCCCTGGTCCGATGTGACCACCCCTTAATGCTTCCCAGAGAGTGCTGGCCACCCCTTGGATGGCTAGAGATGAGTGTGCTGCACGGCTGCCTTGTCAGCCGTGACATGGGGGAGACAGGTCCCAAACGGGATGCTGAGATTGCAAGGGGCTTTGAGCGTCTCCAGCAGTGACTTCTACATGGCCAGCGATGGCAAGGAGATTGTACAACATGTGCAGTCCAACTGCTCTGCGGTCCAATAAAGTGGTGGCAGATTCAAAGAGGGTGAGGGTGCAGGGGGGATGGAGCTGGGTAAGGTATAGAGTGCCCTTTGGTGCCTCCGCATTGCTTGCATGGGTGGGCAGGCTAGGAGGCTGACCCCAAACATACCACAGTGGCTGCGCCTGATCTGTCTCAGTTGCAGAGGCATGGTTAGTTTATACAGGTGTCCCTAATGCATGGCCATTTCCCTCACTTACCCTGGCCCCCACCTCGGTCTGCACGCGGAATGCAGTGCCAGGGCAGCGCTCCTACCCCCTCCCCCGACTGACAACAGTTGCCTAAAGGCTGGCCAGCACTTGCCCCCTGACACTTCCTCTCCTCAGCATAGTCACAGCCAGAGTCACAGCCTTCAGCCAATCTGTATAACCCATTTATGAAAGAGTCAATGGTTTCTCCAGACTCCTGGACTTGCTTGTTGAATTTTGCTAGCTCTAAACTTTTATTACTTATTTAAAAAAAATTGAGGGATTTCAGAACCTCTTCAAACTCATCTGATGATTCACTTATTTGTTGCCTCGCTATGATGTTATCGGCTATTGGACCTTCTAAGTACAGGAGTGTATTCACTTGTTCAGCCTCTGGCCCTTCTAAGTACAGGAGTGCATTCACTTGTTCAGCCTCTGTCTTCTTATCTAATCCTGGAGCTATCATGTACCTTGAAAATCTTTTTTACCAAAGCCTCCAATTCTGCACTTGGGCTGATCCTTGTACGAGCTCAGACTGATCTGGTTGGGTTGATTCATGATGGTTTTTCAGCACAGGTAAGTACAGCTTTAAATATTGTGTCTGTTTTATGGATGGTGCAGCAGTAACTGTTTTGTTCCCTTCTTTCTGCGCCTGTTGGGTTTTGTTGGGCGATTGTGGGTCCAATTTCAAAGGGATTCATATTTGCAGCAAATCTTTAAATTGAAGGTTTGGGCCCTGTAGAACATTTTTGGAGTATTCTAAGCAAATTAAAAGGTGATTGCCAGCTCTGGCTGAGGTTTTAAAACTTACTTTTGTTTCTTTCAATGGAGCTCAGTCACCACGTGGTATGGTGCTGACCCTAGACCCAGATTGGTCATTGTGATTAAAGAAACTGATTGCTGTGCCTGATCAATGCTCTGAAAGGCCTTTGTACTAAATATTGCTCAGCTTTGCGATCCGGCTAGATCCTTTGACGCTCTAATCGATGGGGCCTCACAATGGACCTCCATGTTCTCTGGTGGAGTCCTTTAGTTGCACAGTGGATTTTTCTTCTGCCCTTCCAGCCTCCATATCTGCATAGGAGGCTCTTTTAAGGTGATTTCCAGCTGTGTCTTCAGTTCAGGTGCACTCCAGTCAGGTCAAGGTACTGTTCCTTTTGTTTTTCAGATTCCAAGGTCCTCCACCAGCTTCTTTGTGGTTCTGGGTTTGTCCATTAGCTGCCACCATGTTGTAAGGTTGCTTGGTGTCTCATTAAGAGGTCTGGAGGTTTGTGTGGTTGAACATAAACCGTTTATTGTTAACATACAACTATATACATATCTCGAAGTTATAACCCTAGTTAGGTGTTATCTTCATGGTTAACTCTCTCTACACACAGTCTACTGTCATGTGACTCTCTACATCACAATGTGCGCGGTACTATCCTCCATTCCCACATTAACTCTTGCTATGCCAAACACCCTGATACTACATCAACCAGAGCAATTTTTTTAGACTTAATCTAATTGGTTATAGCTAAGAAACAAGAGGCACTATTACAATACTGTATATAATCTATAGACCAACAACTAATGGACCTTGTATAGCCTTGCCTTCTGTGTAACTCTGTCCCCTGACTGGCTTGTTTGACACTGTTCCCTGTGTAACTAGGCCCCCTTGTAACCATGCCCACCTTGAACTCTGATCCCTGTGTAACACCCATCTGCTATGTAGCTCTGCCTCCTGACCAGCTGGTGTAACCCCACTGCCATGTATAAACCCAGTTTCTTATTACTTGGTGAGTTCAGGTAGTATAGCATCAGCAGCTAGAGCTTTGCCCAAGGCAAGTAAGTCAATAGCTTCACTAAGCTTCTCCATTGTGATTCAATATCCAGCTCTCTCATGGCAGGAAGGCTTCCTATGGTGTACAGCTTCTTCATTGACCGTGTTCTCCCTAGAGTTCAACTCAAGGTAGTGTTCTACCCATCCCTCCAACTGTTCCCTGCAGTATCTGCACAAACTTCTCTGTGTCTGCTGGAGGGAGGGGCAGTATATGCTTTGATGCAAAGTTAGTGACCCGGTGCAAGAACAAGGGCGATCTCATGATTACAACAACTATGTTTCACTGCTGAGCATCATGGGAAAAATATTTGCCTGCGTTGACCTTGTAGAGTGCAGATCCTGGCTGAACAGATCTGGCCAGTATGTAATCAGAACTGTAAGATATAGGGCAGGATTTTTCCTTCGTGGGGAGGTCACGGCAGGTGGGTCCCGGGAGTGACCAGGAAATGGACTGCCGCCGGTGATCAGGTTCGTACTGCAATTTCACGTCAGCAGGCCAATTAAGGCCCACCCAGGATGAAACACAGCTCTGCATTGGCCGGGAAGGGTCGAGCGAGGGCAGGGGCCTGTCGGCTGCCGGGTCCAATGGCGACCCGGTGGCCAGTTTAAAAGCCGCTGGAAAGCTGCCACAGAAGACATTTCTTGAACCGACACCATGGACCCGATTGCAGCTGGAATGGCAGGAAGGAAGGTTGGGTGAGCACTCGGCCCCCCTCTTCTCTGATGAGTGACTCACCATCCTCCTGGAAGAGGTGGCTGTCAGGAGGGACATCCTTATCCCCAGAGGTGGAACGAGGAGGCCACCACACCCTCACCAAGAGGGCACGGGAGGAGGTGACAACGCTGGTCAGCAGCCGTAACGTGGTGCGACACTCCTGGGTGCAGTGTCAGGAGTGCTTCAATGACCTGCTGTGCTCAGGGAGGGTGAATACCATGTTGGCATGGGTCAGTGTGTAGATGTGTTAAGGTCTGGCCGTCCCCCCATGGACCTCAGGGTGATAGAGTCTGAGAGCCAACTGTCAATTGTGCCCAAGCTGGCCAAGGGGGTGAACCCTGGCTGTTTGGCCTGAGTGCCTTGCGGCTGGAAGGCCATGACTAAGATGTGCCCTGCAAGGTGCTCCTCAGCTGGGGTTGGCCAGGCTGCAATGGTGCTGCAGATACAGAGTGGACTAATCAACTCTTGTTGTTTCAGGAGAAAACAGCCCACAACAATATAGAAAGGTCATGGACTGGCAGAGGCCCCGCTAGCCTCCTGATCCTCTCAAGGTATGAACAAGATGCGCTAGAGCTTGAGAACCGGCACGCCCTACGTGCAACCGGGCGTGGAGAAGGTGTGCCAGACGATGGCAAGAATGCAGTCCACAGAGGTGAGAATTTCGGCTTGTGCAACCATTCTAGTGTAGTTTTTTTCATTGATGTGAGCCCCGAACCTAGAGTCCCCATTGATTATTGGAAGACAAAGGCACCATGATGCTGATTTCCATTGTGTCAACAGGGTGCCTGGCATGCACAGTGACAGTGTGATGACTTTAACTAATGACATGTCCTTCTTTTCCCTTTTAGGTTCACCAGCAGGCGTTCGCTCTCTGGATCCCGAAGGGCCACCCCTGACACTGGAGGACGACCAGGTGTCATTTGTACCTGCGTCACATCCGCTCTCTGAAGCAGGCACTAGTGCAGATACCAGCACCTCGGTGAGCATTAGAGCGGCGACTAGTATCTCAGTGCACATTGGTGAGGGCACTTAACAATTGCTTGAGGCGCAGGCAGAGGTAGAGAGTGCCCCGGGCAATGGCAGTCGGAAGACTGCTGGAGACCAGGATGATGCTCAGTTAAAGGCTGATGATGAGTCTTTGGAGTTGTCCATTAGGCGGCAAATGCTGGATGTCCAGCTAGATGTGGAGGATCTGGCGGAGATCCATGAGGGTGTGTGTGCCATGGTTTCCGTGATGGAGGAGTTCATGCGGAGCATGAGCACTGTGTCATGACCGAGTGTACTGCTTCCTCCATTGAGAGAGTGGCGACTTTCATGGAGAGGAAGCTCCAGGGACAGAATGAGGGGTTGCCCTCAGGTGGTCAGTGTCAGTGTGGGAGAAGGATGAGGCATCCAGTATCCCAGCTAGGTGCTCATCCATCAATGGTGTGCAGCAAGGTCCAGAGCAACCTCACATTGGTGCATGAGTTGCTTCTTATCTCTGCAGGTTCCTCTCAGGGTGCTCTGGATGACGGCAGCAGCTCCTTCGCCCCTCTGCGAGTGACTGTGGCATCTGCTGAGGCTGTGGCGACTGGGGAGATGTCAGCAGTGGCACTGCCACTCCCTTCCAGGTGGGGTGAGCACAGACCCCAGAGGCCAGAGGACGACTGCCAAGGTTATCAAGGCCAACAAGACAGCAGAATCAGCAAGCTGTCCTCAGTGCCAGTGCCTGTGAAGGGGGAGAACCTAGACATAGCACTGGCAAACATAAGTTAAAGGCACCATGAGCACAAAAGGGACAGATCATGGGTGATTTTATGTTCATTTTTGTTTACTTTATGCATACTGGTCTGATGTTGAATGTCAGAAATGTTTCTGTTAAGATTATTGAACTGTCAGAATGACATAAATTATGTTTTTGTCATCATGGCCTGAGTATGCTTCACCTTTTAATTTCATTGGTGTGGGTAATGCTGGACGTAGGTAGCTCTGAACTTTATTGCACAGGCACTGAGTATTCCTTGGGTTCAAATGAAAGGGTCTGTTCAGACATCTGGGATGGAGTTTGAAGCTGATCTTTGGTAGCCTAGCTGAATGAGCGTTGGATCAAGGCGTTCCTGCAGGTTACTGAGGTCTGATTATGCGCCCTCAGCGTTCTCCTTTTCAGACTCACTACTGGACTCATCCTCTGTGGCCTGTGGAGCTGCGTGAAGATCCTCTTCCTCCAGTGGGTCCCCCCTTGCCAATGCCAGATTGTGGAGGGCGTAGCATGCAACCACGATCAGTGACACCCGTTCTTGGGGGGGGGGGGGGTATATTAGTCCTCCCCTTGAATGGTCCAGGCATCGGTAATGCATCTTAAGAAGACCTATGGTCCTCTGTACTAATGCCCTTGTGGAGGCATGACACGTATTGTAACGCTTCTCTGCTTCTGTTCTTAGGTGGTGGAGAGGCATCATGAGCCACCTCTTCAGCAGATAACTCTTCTCACCCAGCTGCCATTCATCCAGTTGGGCTGAGCACTGAAGAGCTTTGGCACCTGGGAGTGTCTTAGGATGTATGAATCATGGGAGCTGCTAGGGTACCTTGCACAGACTTGCAGAATCTGTATCGTGTAGTCACACACCATCTGCACCTTCGTGGAGTGGAAGCCCTTCCTAATGACGAATGTTCCCAGTTCACCCGCTGGCACCTTGATGGCCACATGCGTGTAGTCAATTGGATCCTGGACACAGGGGAACCCAGCAATCACTGCAAAGCTCTGGCTCACTCAGCCTGGCTGGCTTCCACCGTATGGTAAAGAATAAAGATCAGTACCCACCTGAACAGAACATCTGTCACCAGCTTGACACAACTGTGGACAGCTGATTGGGAGGCTCCACACAGATCCCCCACTGACCCCTGGAACGAGCCAGAGGCATAGATGTTGAGGGCCACTATGACCGTCAGAGCCACTGGCACAGGGTGTCCACCCACACAGTTGGAACTGATCTCAGGCCCAATCATCTGGCAAATGGAAGTTATGCTCTCCCTTGAGAGACAAAGCCTCCTTCGGCATTGCACCTCAGACATATTGAGGTAGCTGCATCGCCGCCTGCAGACCCTGGCAGCAGGATAGCGGCGTCTTCTGTGGTCCCTTCCGCCTTGGACTATTGGCTGGCCATGCACCCCTTGTGCCTGTGCCTCTCCTCCCACAGGTCCCTCCCCTGGAAGTTGCATTGGGACACGTGATCTCCTCTCCCTTCTACCCCTCTCTTCCACCTCAGAAGAGGTGCCGCCAGCAGGGACCACAGTCCCCATTACCAGGGTAAGGGATGGTTGTCTGATACATGGAAGGGTCCACACTATCTGAATCCTCCGGGGGTTGGCAGACAGCAATGAGTCCTGAAATGAAGCCTGGAAATGCTAACAATGAAGCCCCGAACAGAGATGAAGCTGCCAAGTACCAGTAGGCAACCAGCTGCAAATTATCTCCAAAACTCCTCACTGCTCACATTGGCAATGCTGCTGACCCTTTTTATCCCGCCCTTGGATGAAGTTTGTGAAAATGTCGGCTGGCTACCTGCCCATTTTGCCCATTGGACGAGCAGAAAATTGCACGGGCAAGGAAAAATCAGTCAACTAGGCTGTTATAAGGGCCTTAATTGGCTGTTTAATGAATGGCAGGCACCACCCTGGCACCTGCATGCACCCACTGAGCGAGATATCGCTGAGTGCATGATGAAGTCGGGACACTCACCGATGTCATCGCGCACTATTTTACTCCCAATTGGGTTGGGCCCGCAGGATGAAAAATTCTGGCCATGATCTTCTCAGTCCAGCAGCTGCAAGAGAAATGCTGTAAACAAAGTAGACCACTATATATTGCCTTCATCGATCACACCATGGCAATCGACCATGTGACCAGAGGGGATCTATTTAAGCTAATGGAGAAAATTGGTTGCCCGACAAAGCTGCTCAATGGGATCTCTTCTTTCTTTGACAACATGATGGGTAAGCTCAGCTATGAAGGAACAATGTCAGAACCCTTTGAGATCCATAATGGGGTCAAAAAGGATAGTGTTCTACTACCGACACTCTTTGGCATATCCCCTCTCTGCTGTCCTGTGCTGTCAGTTCATCTACCGAAGTCTACATACCAGAACTGATGGAAAGCTGTTCAGCCTTGTCGGCTTGGGATCCAAGACAAAAGTGTGCCAAGACTAAGTAGAGAGTTGCTCTATGCTGACAATGATGCACAGCATTCGATACCGAGGAACATCTACAGCAGCAAATGGACAAACACTGTAAAAAGTTTGGTTTGACCATCAGCATCTGGAAGACAAATGGCATGGTTCAGGCTGTTGCCATACCGCTATCTATCAGCATTAACAATGTGATGCTGAAGGTCATTGATAGCTTCACATATCTATCCTCACTTGATGCTGAAAACAACACAAGTATCGCAAAAGCTGCAGCTAATATACCTAAGCTGCGTAAGAAATTGTGGAACAACAGCAATTTGACTGAGAATACCAAACCGCGAGTCTATCAAGCCTGTGTCCTCGGTACAGTCCACTTCTACAATAGTGAAAACTGAACAACATATAGATAAAAGCAAAAAGCTGCAGATGCTGGAAATCCAAAACAAAAACAAAAATAAAAATACCTGGAAAAACTCAGCACGTCTGACAGCATCTGTGGAGAGGAACACAGTTAATGTTTTGAGTCGGTATGACTCTTCAACAGAACTGAACAATATATGCTAGGCAGGAGAAAAGGCTTCACGTTTCGAGAGCTCATGACCCTTCAGCAGAACTGAGTAAAATTAGGAGAGGGGTGAAATATAAGCTGGTTTAAGGTGGGGGAGGGGAGGAGGAGAAGTTGGGGGGAGGGGATGCGGTTGTAGGGACAAGCAAGCAGTGATAGGTACAGATAATCAAAAGATGTCACAGACAAAAGAACAAAGAGGTGTTGAAGGTGGTGATATTACCTAAACGAATGTGCTAATTAAGAATGGATGGCAGGACACACAAGATACAGGATAGGGGTGGGGTGGAATAAGACCAATAGGGCATAAAAGGTATAGATTTAAAAATAATGGAAATAGGTGGGAAAAGAAAAATCTATATAAATTATTGGAAAAAACAAAAACAAAAGGGAGGGGGAAGAAACAGAAAGGAGGTGGGGATGGAGGAGGGAGTTCAAGATCTAAAGTTGTTGACTCAATATTCAGTCCAGAAGGCTGTAAAGTGCCTAGTCGGAAGATGAGGTGCTGTTTCTCCAGTTTGCATTGAGCTTCGCTGGAACAATGCAGCAGGCCAAGGACAGACATGTGGCCAAGAGAGCAGCGTGGAATGTTAAAATGGCAAGTGAGGTTTGGGTCATTCTTGCGGACAGACCGCAGGTGTTCTGCAAAGCGGTCGCCCAGTTTGCGTTTGGTTTCTCCAATGTAGAGGAGACCACATTGGGAGCAATGAATGCAGTAGACTAAGTTGGGGGAAATGCAAGTGAAAGGCTGCTTCACTTGAAAGGAGTGTTTGGGCCCTTGGACGGTGAGGAGGGAGGAAGTGAAGGGGCAGGTGTTGCATCTTTTGCATTTACATGGGGCGGGGCCGTAGGTGGGGGTTGAGGAGTTGGGAGTGATGGACGAGTTCCAGTCCTACTCCGGCCCCCTCCCACAACTCTTTCTCCGGTACATCGATGATTACTTCGGTGCTGCTTCATGCTCTCGTTGGGATCTGGGAAAATTTATTAATTTTGCTTCCAATCTCCACCCCTCCATCATTTTCACATGGTCCATTGCTGACACTTCCCTTCCCTTCCTTGACCTGTCTCAATTTCTGATGATAGACTGTCCACCAATATCCATTACAAGCCTAGCGACTCCCACTGCTACCTCAATTACAGCTCCTCACACCCCGCTTCCTGTAAGGACTCCATCCCATTCTCTCAGTTCATTCGCCTCTGTCGCATCTGTTCTGATGATGCTACCTTCAAAAACAGTTCCTCTGACATGTCCTCCTTCTTCCTTAACCGAGGTTTTCCACCCACGGTCGTTGACAGGGCCCTCAACTGTGTCCAGCCCATCTCCCGCGCATCCGCCCTCACACTTTCTCCTCCCTCCCAGAAACATGATAGGGTCCCCCTTGTCCTCACTTATCACCCCACCAGCCTCCGCATTCAAAGGATCATCCTCCGCCATTTCCGCCAACTCCAGCATGATGCCACCACCAAACACAACTTTCCTTCACCACACCACCACCCCCTCCCCCCCAGCGGCATTCCGTAGGGATCGTTCCCTCCGGGACACCCTGGTCCACTCCTCCATCACCCCCTACTCCTCAACCCCCACCTACAGCACCACCCCATGCAAACGCTAAAGATGCAACACCTGCCCCTTCACTTCCTCCCTCCTCACCGTCCAAGGGCCCAAACACTCCTTTCAAGTGAAGCAGCCTTTCACTTGCATTTCCCCAATTTAGTCTACTGCATTCGTTGCTCCCAATGTGGTCTCCTCTACATTGGAGAGACCAAACGCAAACTGGGCGATCACTTTGCAGAACACCAGTGGTCTGTCCGCAAGAATGACCCAAACCTCCCTGTCGCTTGCCATTTCTACACTCCGCCCTGCTCTCTTGCCCACATGTCTGCTCTTGTCTTGCTGCATTGTTCCAGCGAAGCTCAATGCAAACTGCAGGAACAGCACCTCATCTTCCGACTAGGCACTTTACAGCCTTCTGGACTGAATATTGAGTCAAACAACTTTAGATCTTGAACTCCCTCCTCCATCCCCACCTCCTTTCCGTTTCTTACCCCTCCCTTTTGTTTGTTCCAATAATTTATATAGATTTTTCTTTTCCCACCTATTTCCAATATTTTTAAATCTATACCTTTTATGCCCTGTTAGTCTTATTACACCCCACCCCCACTAGAGCTGTACCTTGTGTCCTGCCATCCATTCTTAATTAGCATATTCGTTTAGATAATATCACCACCTTCAACACCTCTTTGTTCTTTTGTCTGTTACATCTTTTGATTATCTGCTCCTATCACTGCTTGCTTGTCCCTACAACCACAACCCACCCCCCCAACAACTTCTCTCCCCTCATCCACCCCCTCCCCCACCTTAAACCAGCTTATATTTCACCCCTCTCCTAATTTTACTCAGTTCTGTTGAAGGGTCATGAGGACTCGAAACGTCAACTTTTTTCTTCTCCTCCGATGCTGCCAGATCTGCTGAGTTTTTCCAGGTAATTCTGTTTTTGTTTTGGATTTCCAGCATCCGCAGTTTTTTGTTTTTAATCTTAGGAGAAAAGGCTTCAATGGTTCAGACGTATTCTTGGCACCTCTTGGCAGGGCCATGTCACCACTTCAGAAGTCCTGGAGCATTCTGATTCCATCAGCTTATGTTCATTGCTGAGAGAACATCAACAACCTCTACTGTTTTGTTCATGTTCATCAGATAGATGATGACTGTATGCCCAAAGACCTTCTGTGCAGTGAACTTTCTACTACGTCACGACCTGCTGGGCATCTATACCTTCACTACAAGGACACATGAAAGAGATATATGAAGATGACGGACATTGACACTGATAACAGGGAGACAGTTGCCTACAGCTGTGACTTCCAGAGTATGACTGTTTGGAAGGGCATGGAAAAGGCAAGCAGAAACAAGAAAGCTCAGCTGGCTGAGAAGAGGGCCCAGAGAAAGCAGAGGCAAGCAAATCATGCACCTTCATAGCCCACTATCTTCCTTTGCAGCAGCTGCAGCAGATACTGCCATGCCAGAGCAGAGAAAAGCATCTGATGACTCAGAAGGCTGCCAAGAGATGTGTAACCCCACCCGCTGACTGGGCTATCGACTCTGCCTCCAGTGTAAACCATCTATATAACCCTACCCCCCGTGCAGCCCGTCTCTATATATAACCCCACCTCCTGTGTAACCCTTGTGTTGTCCCACCATGTGTGCCCCCACCCATCTCCCCATCCATGTAAGGCTCCACCCCGTGTGTTGATCCGTCCCCTCTGTTGTCCCCCTCTGCATCCCTGACGTGTGTGGCCAGATCCTGGCCTAACCCTGCCTTCTTGTCTAATCCAACCGTCAGTCTAACTCTGCCCCCAATCTAACCCGCCCATTCTCTAACCCCAAACAGTGTGTAACCCCAACCCCACTCTAACCTTGCCCCCAATCTAACACGCCCATGGTCTAACCTGCCCCGGTCTTACCCCACTCCCGGTCTAAACCCATCCAGTGTGTGACCCCCCCCACGCACTCTCTAACCCCCCACCCCCACCCCGCTCTCTAACCAACCCCACCCCCACGCGCTCTCTAAACCAAGCCACCACCGCGTGCTCTCTAACCCGCCCACCCCACCCCCACGCGCTCTCCAAACCGCCCAGCCCCCCACGCTCTCTCCAACCTGCCCACACCACCACGCTCTCTCCAACCCCCCCACAACCCCCACGCTATCTAATCGCCACACAGGCCCCTATGCTATCTAAAACCCTACCCGCCCCGCTATCTAACCCCCTCGCTATCTAACCCCCCCCCACTCTATCTAACCCCTCCACCTCCCCACACTATCTAACCCCCCTACGCTATCAAACCCCCCCCAAGCTTTCTAACACCCCCACCACCCCCCACGCTTTCTAACACCCCCACCACCCCCCACGCTATCTAACCCCCCCACCACACCATCTAACACCCCCACCCCCCCACGCTATCTAATCCCCCCATGCTATCTAACCCCCCCCACGCTATCTAATCCCCCCACGCTATCTAATCCCCCCACGCTATCTAAACCCCCCCACGCTATCTAACTCCCCCCACCACCCCCCATGCTATCTAAACCCCCCACCTCCCCACCACGCTATCTACCCCCCTCACGCCATCTAACCCCCCCCACACCCCCTAACCCCCCCCCCACACCCCCTTACGCTATCTAACCCCCAGCTCCCCCGCTATCTAGCCCCACGCCCCTCGCTTTCTAGCCCTGCCCCCTCACTTTCTAGCCCCACCTCTCACTATCTAACCCCACCCCCCCGCTCTATCTAACCCCCAATCCCCCCCAACCCCGTCCAACCCCGCCCCTCAGGTTCTCACCCGGACCTGTGTGCAACTCCGCCCTCCGATATCACCCTGGCCTTTCTCTCGCGCCCTGGGAAGATTGTTTCCGGGTCGCGCCCGGCAGCCTGAGGTAGCGCATGCGCAGTAGTTAGCACGGATTCAGGCCACCTGAGCGGCGCATGCCTGGGCCTAAGCTGTTATCTTTGTCGTTTTATTGTTTTCTTTTATTATTAGTGTTGTGGTGATTGAGGTGGCTAGAATCAAGAGAGTGGAGCTGCCCAGTGTTGTGATCTGCCCCCCTCCCATCCCCCCCTCCCTGGTCACCATGGCGATCAGTCAGTTCCGATCACTCAGAGTCTGTACATGTTTGGCCTGGCTGCTCTCCTTCTTCAAGAGGCTCATCTGCAGGTCAGTCCTGAGGCTCATTTACCAGCTCAGAGTTTGCATATTAACACACTGTGTGGAATTATGATAACTGCATAGCTTAAAATCAAGAATGAAAACATAGCAATATCTATCTTGCCTCTACTGGTTTTTCTCCGTTCTATTTGCAGATTTCTTCATATTGTTACCAGTGTTGTGTATTTTTGAGTGATTTTGTTACCTGGTATATTGGTGTTTACTTTTTAAAATTAGTATTCTTCGCGCGGCCTCCTTTCAATTTGCTGGCATTGCTAGTGCCGTTTGGCGATGTTAATCTCTTGGTTCTACGTTTCAATGGAAGAAGCAATTTTGCTTCATAAAGTGGCACCACATTTATTTCCCTTAAAATATCTGGGTTCATGGTATCCTCATGTCATAGTTCAGAAGCAAATGCAAATCAGTCTTGTCATGTTTGAAAATACTTATTGAGTTTATATTTAGATTCTCTCGTGAGCTGAACATTTAAAATGTTGATAAAAACAAAAACAGAATTTTGAGTTCAGCAATTCTAACATAGAAGGGTTGACTGGAAAGAGAGACTCTCAATGTGGAGCTTAAATTATTTTTTTTATCCTGTGAAGAATGAGGCAAGTTTTAAAGACAACATATGCCCCTGATTGAGAGTGCATATTCTATACATTAGTTAGCTTGTTAATGTCTAGTTAGTTTGTTAATGTCTTCTAATCTTCAATGGGTTAGGAGGGTGAAATAATTGATATTAATCTGAAAATAACAAAGCAGTGTGCTTCAGGAGCTTCAAGTCAGTCATTCAGTACAGTGTCCTTTCACATTTGTGGCCTTCAGGTTATAAAGAACAACAAGTTGCATTTATATAGTGCCACTAATGTCATTGAACATCCAAGGTATTTCACAGGAAAGATATCAGACAGAATTTGAAATCGAGCCACATATTAGGACAGATGATCAGAAGCTGGATAAAGAGGTAGTTTTTAAGATCAAACTTAAAGAAGAGAAAGAGGTAAAAGGTGAATTCCAGGGTTTATGGCTGAGCAGCTGAAAACACACTGCCTATGGTGAAGCAAGTTAAAATGTATGCACAAGGGACAAGAATTGGAGGGGTACAGATCTTGAAAGGTTGTAGGACTATACAGACAGAGGGAGGTGAAAACATGGAGGGATTTGAAAACAAGGATGAGAATTTTTAAATTGAGGCTTTGTTGATTCAGGAGCCAATGTAGGTCAGCGAGAGCAGATGATGGGCAAATAGGATTGGTGCAAGTTAGGATAATGGCTGCAGAGTTTTATATAATCGCAAGTTTACAGAGGATGAAAGATGGGAGGCCGGCTAGGGGAATGTTGAAGTGGTCAAGTCTGGAGGTAATGAATGGATGAGGGTTTCAGAGGCAGATGAACTGAGGCAGAGCTGAAGTCAGGTGTTGTTATGGAAATGAAGATAGTGGTCTTAGAAATAACATGGGCATGTCTTTGGAAGCCAGTTGGATGTTTTGTTGTTATAGGAGTATTTTTGTCTTATACTGAAAATGAGTTTGATATTAAGATTCAAACATAGCAAAACAATTGACTACAGTTGAGTATTGGAGTCATAACCTGGAGTTTAGCTGATACTTTTGGGGGCCAGATAGCTTTTTTGCTGAAGAAATTATACAACTGAAGCAGCAGCCATGACCAAGTTGATTGTACATGGTCTGTTCAAGAAGTCAACTTGATAGTCAATTTTTCTCATTCATAATTCCACACAGTGTGTTAATGTGAAAGCGTTGCCACATGTATGCAAAGATACATTAAAGTAGTTTTCTTTACAACTGTAAGGCTGAATCTGGCTGCAATGAAAGTTGCTGTACACTTGTCTCACTTCTTGATATTTCCAGTAGTTTCTTGATTGCAGAAGGAGTTCAAATAATATCTTGTGCATCAGGAGAAATATTCCAATGTTCTTAACTTTGTAATTGAATAACTTTATTCTTGATCCTGCTAATTGTTAAAGTTCTGTAAACACCTTACTGATTTTTTTTTTATATAAACTTCCTAAATTTTCACACTTAATTTTGTTGAGGGAAACATCATAGTGTAAATGGTACATGCAAAATTTGTGATCGCTTCAGTTTGTTTGAGATATCATTTAAATTTCTGCCTAATCTGTCTCTATATCATTTAATACTCAAGTTATTCTGTAGGTACTCTGGAGCCACCAGTGTTATGAAATTTATCATGATTATATGGCAGAACGCATTTCATCTCATTGGAGCAACAAAGAACTACGAATCTGCAAATGTTTTGAAGGTGCCATTTTGCCTGGACCACCTGTAGTGTCTGGGAAGATAAATACAAGCCAGCAAGTGAAACATTACTTCCAGCTCACCCATATAGATTAGAAGAGGTTTAGAATAGTTAACTGCCTGCATTTCCAAAGTATGTATTTCCTAGTCACAGTTGTATTTAGAGATGCCGGCAAAACCAGCTTTCCAATGGTATTCTTGAAAATGCATGCAGCATACCTTGCATCACATCTGTTATTAGTTTGGAAAGGAAAGGCAAGCAGCACTTAAAGCTTATGACTAATTGTCATGTGTGTTCTGCCTGAAGGCAAGCCCTTGGCCCATCGTCTGATGATGCTTTATCCTGAGCCATTTTCTTGCCAGTATTTTTTTCAGTGGTGGTTTGCCATTGCTTTCCACTCTCGAGCAGGGCAAGGAAGCAGGTCCCAAGTCTATCTGGACTGGAATCGAACCCACGCTGGTATCATTCTGAAAGATACGCTAGCCATCTAGCGATACTTCAACACTAATTAGTGCATTGTTAACTGAGTACAGATATGGTTTTTCTAGTCCTGTCTAAGAGCTGAATAAATGTAGCTGAACACAGAATGTGTCTTAGTCACCATTGCTGAATGCAAGTGAGGAACGACTAAACCATGGTAGATAAGTGAAAATATTGTTTACAGGTTTGTGAAAAACAAATCCTATTTATGTGTTTGATTTTGAGGGCATGGGGGGGTGCTCCAAACTTACTAATCCATCTCAAAAGACGATCCTTCAACCATAAAAGATTAAGAAGTATTGTACGATACAACTGCAGATCCTGGCATGGCTATAGTGAATGTTTCAAGTTCAACTGTCTTCTTCGGAACTGAATTCATTTTAGACTTAAATCATTAACTCTGTTTCTCTCTCCACAGATTCTGCCAGACATGCTGAGTTTTTCCAGCATTTTCTGTTTTCATTTCAGATCTTCATTGCAATATTTTGCTTTTCTTTTCCTCCACATCCTTCAGTTTTTCCATTTAACCTTATTCCCCTTTCTGGTTTTTCCTCCAAAAATGGTATTGCGTTTGAGTTCTCCACATTAAGTGTTATCTTTTGTCTTTCCAGTCAACCTGCCAGCTTATGTGTCTTCCTGAACTCTCCTTCAGTTTTCTATTGTTTTCCAAACTTCTCACCTTTGTGTTATGGAGTCATAGAATTATTTATAATTCGGAAGGAGGCCATTCAGCCTATTGACTCCATATCAGTTCTCCATTTGTCAAGGCAGTCAGCCCCACTTCCCCGCTCAATCTGTGTAACAGTGTAGTTTAACAGTTATTATGGTAGTAATTTGTAGACATGTGTATGTGTTTAATTTGTTAAATTAATAAATGTTTAATTTATATAAGTTTTACGTAAAAAAAAAAACTCTGAAGGCTCGGTGGTCTTATTTTCTTCAAGTGCCCATCCAATTTCCTTTTAAAATCACCGATTGTTTCCACGACCTTCATGGACAGCAAGTTTCAGGTCATTGTCACTCGGTGTGTAGAAGCGCTTCCTCTCATTCCCCTGCATCTCTTGCCCAAGATCTTAAACCTATGTTCACTAGTCCTTCTACCATCAGCTAATGGGTAGTTTCTGTCTGCCTACCATTTCTAAGCCTGTCATAATTTTGTATACCTCTATCAAATCTCCCCTCAGTTGTCTTCATTACAAGGAGAACAACCTCAGCCTTTCCAACCTAACCGTATGACTAAAACCCTCTTGTCCCTGCAACCATTGAACCATTGTCAGCAAATGTGTATACGTTTAACACCTTACTCCTCCAGCGAGGTAATTGTAAATTAGTAGTGGCAAAATTAGTTAATTAATATTCTCTGCTGGATTAACTAGCCAATCTAGTAAGTAATTACAGTATTCCATAAACTCACTGGTTGTTTCTGAGTTTAATCATCTCCACTGGGTTAGCATGAGGAATATTGTATTTAGGCACACATCCCCATCATGAAGAGCTGTTCATATTGTTGTTATTGTTATTGTTATTGGAAATTATTTTTAAATTGGAATTGTAGTAGGGTCTGTGATTGTGTGTGTGGCTTAATTGGATTAAAGCCAGCTAGTCTGGGTGCTTTGATGTATATTGGTTTTGAGATGTTAATTAGATAAACTTAAGGAGGAGGAGGTAAAGTGTAAATTTGCATTTGTTGAATAAACCATTCAAAAGAACGGGTAAAATCTTGCAACTAGCTGGGAGACACCAAACAAAAAAATGTCTATATTACTAATAAAATTGGTGGAATGAAAAGATTATTGTTAGGAGAGGCAAAATTTAAAAAAAAAATAGTAATACAATGGAAAATTTACATTCAAAGGGGAAGCTAGATATAAACAGAAAGGTGTGTGTAAATCAGGCATTTAAGATCTAACCAGCCTGTACGCCTGCAACTGTGTCTGCAAGGAGCCTCATTTTGAACTCATATGGTCAAATGTGCTTTGCCTGGTGTCTGTTTAAAGTCAATGGGTTATTGTTGCCTTGGTGAGGATTTACCCGGGAGTGATTAATTTGGGGATTGGTTTAACAGTTATTATGGTAGTAATTTGTAGACATGTGTATGTGTTTAATTTGTTAAATTAATAAATGTTTAATTTATATAAGTTTTACGTAAAAAAAAACTCTGAAGGCTCGGTGGTCTTATTCCTGAATTCAGAGCTGCATCTCAAACATTTCAATTGAAAATATAGGTTATGATATTGTTCAAGTTTCCCTCTGGGATTTAAACAACTCAGGCTTTACCAACGGCTGTGTCATAACACCCCTCAGGTAGGAAGAGAAATGTTGTTAGAGTTTCTGCTCTAAATGATTGTTGGAAAAATGCATTTAGTTGAGAGCAATATCAAACATGGTAGTGAAGTTTCCACAAGTGGCCCATGCAGGTTTACATATGAATAATGTTCACTTGAATCAAATTTTAGTGGATAGCTGGTATCTGAGAAATAGTACACCAACAGAGAGTCTTTTTAAAAAAATTCTGTATATATCTATTATTCCTTATTGTCCTTGAGAAGGTGTTGCTGGACTTTGAACTGCTGCAATCTGTGTAGTGTTCTTAGGTAGGCAGTTCCAAGATTTTGACCCAGCAGTCAAGAAGAAACTTGAAGGGGAATTTGGAGTTGATGGTTCTCTCATGTACCTGCTGCCCTTGCCCTTCTCGATACTGGAGGTCATGGGCTTGGGAAGTGCTGCTAAAGCAGTAGTGTAGATAATATAGTATGGACTACGCCCCTGATAAAATGATGGTGGATGTTTGTTTAAGCTGATGGATGGGATACCAATCAAGTGGACTGCTTTGTCTTGGTTAGATGCACTAATCCAAGCAAATGGACAGTATTCTATCTCAATGCTGACTTACACCTTGTAGATGGTGACGAGGCTTTGGAGAGTGGGAGGTGAGCCACTTGCTGCAGAATATCTACCCAGTAACCTGCTCCATTAGCAATGACATTTGTGAGTTTCTGATCAATAATTACCCAAGAATGTTGATGCTGGAGGATTTGGCAATGGTAATGTCATTCTCTCCTCTTGGAGTTGGTCAGTGCTTGGCACTTGAATGGTGTGAATGTTGAGATGTGGGGTGAGGAGAAAATTGACAAAGATGTGTAATTTACAGATTGTTGAGAAGTGAGTTTTAAACCACTCGTTGCATGCCTAGTTATTGAAAAACAAGATCCATGTTTGTATCCTTTTATCTGATCAAGATACAAAATGGAATGAATACTTCATATCCATCTTCACCCAAGCGAATGAGGATGAAGGTATTGAACTCCGGGAGAGAGACTGCGAGGTTCTTAAGCAAATTGATATAGGGAGTGACAAGGTATTGGAGGTGTTGGCAGGCTTATAAGTGGACAAACCTCCAGGTCTGGATGATTTGTGTCCCAGACTGTGGAGGGAGGCGAGGGAGGAGATCGCAGGGGCTCTGACCCAAATTTTTAATTCCTCTCTGACCACGGGGAGATGCCAGAGGACTGGAGAACAGCTAATGTGGTTCCTCTATTTAAGAAGGGTTGTAGAGAGAAGCCAGAGAACTAGAGCCCTGTGAGTCTCGCATCAGTGTTAGGGAAACTATTACAGAAAATTCTGAAGGAGGGAATCTACCTCCACTTGGAGAGGCAAGGTTTGATCAGGGATAGTTAGCATGGCTTTGTCAGAGGGAGGTCATGCCTGACAAATTTGATTGAATTTTTTTCAGGAGGTGACCTGGTGTGTAGATGAGGGTAGCGTGGTTGATGTACTTTATATGGATTTTAGCGAAGCCTTTGACAAGGTCCCACATGGGAGAAGGCAAATACACATGGGATACAGGGTAATTTGATAAAGTGGATTCAAAATTGGCTTAGTTGTAGGAGACAGAGGGTGATGACAGAAGACTGCTTTAGTGACTGGAAGCCAGTGGCATACCACAGGGATCTGTGCTGGGCCCCCTATTATTTGTCATTTATATAAACGACATAGATGACTATGTGGGGAGTAGGATTAGTAAGTTTGCGGATGACACAAAGATTGGCCGGGTGGTTAACATTGAGTTGATTGTTTTGGGCTATAGGAAGATATAGACAGGATGGTCAAATGGGCAGATAAGTGGCAGATGGAATTTAACCCTGAAAAATGTGAGGTGATACACAGTAATTTGACAAGGAAGTATTCAATGAACAGCATGACACTAGGAAGTTCTGAGGAACAAAGGGACCTTGGCATGTGTCCATAGATCTCTGAAGGCAGAGGGGCATGTTAGTGGGGTGATGAAAAAGGCATATGGGACACTTGCCTTTATCAATCGAGGCATAGATTACAAAAGTGGGGAGGTCATGTTGGAGTTGTATAGAACCTTGGTGAGGCCACAGCTGGAGTACTGTGTGCAGTTTTGGTCGCCACATTATAGGAAGGATGTGATTGCACTGGATGGGGTGCAGAGGAGATTCACCAGGATGTTGTCTGGGCTGAAACATTTAAGTTATGAAGAAAGGTTAGATAGACTTTGGTTGTTTTCGTTGGAGCAGAGAAGACTGAGGGGCGACCTGATCAAGCTGTATAAGATTATGAGGGGCATGGACAGGGTAGATAGGGAGCAGCTGTTCCCCTTAGCTGAAGGGTCAGTCACGAGAAGACATAAGTTCAAGGTGAGCGGCAGGAGGTTTAGGGGGGCTGTGAGGAAAAACTTTTTTACCCAAAGGGTGGTGACGGTCTGGATTGCACTGCCTGAGAGGGTGGTGGAGGCGGGTTGCCTCACATCCTTTAAAAAGTACCTGGATGAGCACTTGGCATGCCATAACATTCAAGGTTATGGGCTAAATGCTGGTAAATAGGATTAGGTAGGTAGGTCAGGTGTTTCTCACGTGTTGGTGCAGACTCGATGGGCCAAAGGGCCTCTTCTGCACTGTGTGATTCTGTGATTCTCCTAATTAAAACTGATGAAACAGTTGAACTTAGTTGTATTTTGGGTGCAAAATTAACAGTTAAATATTTTGAAGCTTTAAGGGATTAATGCTTGTAGCCCCTGTTTAAAAACTTCTGAGTATTTTGCAGGCTCAAGTATTTTAATTCTGCACCAGTTTCTTCTGGAGGCACTGTTCTTGGTCACTGACGTTGCCAGTTCCCTTGTTTGAAGTAATCTGTAGAAACAGGCTTCCTGTTTCAGCTAGGTCACTGATTCTGAGACACCATTTTTAAATTGAGGCCGGAGCTTGATACTTGGAAAAAATCTGCTTTGAGCAAGCAGTTTGTTTGAATGGATAGCAGTCAGACTGAATATTGGCCCAGTTGCTCAGTTTTTTATTGCAGCTAAAATATTAAACTTTTTAAAACTGACTTGTGATGCTTGAAATTAAAGTTCACATATTTTCTTCAACAATTGTCTTATACTATTAGCTTATACTAACCAAAAATCCTTGGGGGCACCTCCTTTGTGATGTTGTTGAATCCCAGGTGCCTAACTACCTTCTAGATCTTTTGCAAGACAACTCTCAGTACTTGAAATTATTTTAATAATTATCCATTAAATAATGTAAAAGATTACACATTGTGGTATGCTAATGCTGCATTATTCTTTTCCTCAAGGTCTGGAAGGGGTAGGAAATTGAGTGGAGATCAAATAACCTTACCAACAACGGTTGATTATCCATCTGTTCCTAAGCAGGTACCCATTTTCACCATCAAGTAAATAGTTAATTTTATTGAGTGTTTTATTTTGCTGTTAAGCGGTGTATGACAATAGGAGTTTCAAATAAATTAATAATGGTTGTCTTTCCATAACAGTTATTAACTGTCGTAGTTTAATTTCCAAAGTTTGCAATTAAATCTACTTTTAAACGGCATTTTAAACTTTGTTACAGTCCAGCAGCATTTCATATTGAAAGGGTTGGAAAAAAGCCTGTACTTCTTGCTAGGTGTTTTTTTTTTCCCTAATTGTTCTTGGGATGCAGTCATCACTAGTAAGCCAATATTTATTGCCCACCCAATTGCCTTTGAGAAGGTGATGGTAAATTGCCTTCTTGGGCTGCAGTGCGTATGGTGTAGGAGCACCCATGGTGCTGATAGGTAGGAAGCTTCAGGATTTGGACCCCGTAATGATGAAGCAACGATGATATATTTCCAAGTCAGGATTGTATGTGGCTTGGAGGGGAACTTCTAGGTGGTGATGTTCCCATGTGCCTGCTGTTCTTATCCTAAACAGTGGAGGTTGCAGTTTTTGAGGGTACTGTTGAAGAAACATTGGTGAGTTGCTGTCGTGAATCTTATAGATGGTATTCACTGTAGCCATGGTGTGTCAGTGCTGGAGGAAATGAATGCTTAAGGTGGTTGATGGGGTGCCAGTCATGGGCTGCTTTGCCCTAGATAGTATCGAGCTTTTTGAGCATTGTTGGAGCTGCATGGATCCAAGCAAGTAAAGGTTATTTCATCACACTGCTGACACACAAGTGTAAGGCAATGACCATCATCAATGAGAGAGAATCCAACTATCGCATCTTGATGTCCAATGGCCTTACCATCACTGAATACTCCACTATCAACATCCTGGGGTTTACCATTGACTAGAAACTGAACTGGAATAGTGATATAATACAGTGGCTACAAGAGCAGGTCAGAGGCCAGGAGTCCTGCGACGAATAACTTACCTTCTGACTCCCCAAAGCCTGTCTATAATCTACAAAGGCACAAGTCAGAAGTGTGATGGAGTACTCCTCACTTGTTTGGATGAATGCAGCTCTCACAATGCTCAAGAAGCTTGATACCGTCCAGGACAAAACAGCCCACTTGATTGGCACCACATCCATAAACATTCACTCCCTCCGCCACCGATGCACAGTAGCAGTAGTGTGCACCATCTACAAAATGCACTGTAGGAATTCACCAAGGCTCCTTCGACAACACCTTCTAAACCCACGGCTGCTACCATCTAGAAGGACAAGGGCAACAGATGGAGGGGAACTTCCAGGTGGTGGTGTTCCCATCTAAGTCACCCACCATTGTGACTTGGAAATATATCGCTGTTCCTTCACTGTCACTGGGTCAAAACCCTGAAACTCCCTTCCTGACAGCACTGTGGGTGTACCTATGCCACATGGACTGCAGCAGTTCAAGAAGGCAGCTCACCACCACCCTCTCAAGGGCAACAAGGGATGGGCAATAAATGCTGAACCAGCCAGTGAAGCCCACATCCCGTGAATGAATTTTTTTTTAAAATTGCGTCTTGTAGGTGCTGGACAGGTTTTGGGGAGGCAGAAGGTGAGTTACTCAGCACAGAATACCCCAGTCTCTAACCTGTTCTTGTAGCCATAAAAATTATGTGGCGGTCCTGTAGAGTTTCTTGTCAATAGTGATTCTCAGGTTGTTGATGGAGGGAGATTCAGTGCTGAAAATCCCTTGATTGTCAAGGGGAAATGGTTACATTTTCCTGGTGGAGTTGCTCATTGCCTGGTGCATGCATGCTGTACATGTTACTTGCCACTTATCAACCCAAGCTTGAATGTTGCACAGGTGTTAATGCATGTGAGGACTGACTGCTTTATTATCTGAGGAGTTGCAAATGGAACTGTACACTGTGCAATCATCAAACATCCCCGCTTCTGACTTTGATGGCGGAGGGGAAGTCACTGATGTGGCTGCAGATGGTTGGGTCTAGGACATTGAGGGCTAATGTTATGAGCTTCCACCCATTTTTGCTCACGGGATGTGGGTGTTGCTGACTAGGCCAGCATTTATTGTCCATCCTTAACTGCCCTGTTCAGAGGGCATTTAAGAGTCAACCACATGGCTGTGGGTCTGGAGTCATATGTGGGCCATACCAGGCAAGGGCATCAGATCTCCTTCCCTAAAGGACACTAGTGAACCAGATGGGTTTGATGGGTTTCTTTATCCAGTTGCTCTTAAAATAGCACACAAGTGGATGTCAGGGTGTGTAAAGTTGGCCCCGCTGGTGTTTCTCAACTCAGTTTCTTAATGTTGTTGGTCCAAACAAAAAATGCACCATAATTCAGGATAATTGTCACTATTAACATAAGAATGGTCAGTGTGGAAAGTGGAAGAATTCATAATGGGGCCAATTGTGGTTCTTTTTCAAGATCAGAGGAAAAAGTACATTGTTAGACCAGAGAAGAGAAGGCTACATCCGGTCATACAAACTGACATTTGTTTGATACCAATATATTGGATGACTAATAATATACAAAACAAATTTATCATTATCTGTAGTATAGTAGTTACATGGAATTACATGGAATGTACATACAGAAACAGACCATTTGGCCAACAAGTCTGTGCTTGTGTGTTTACAGCACACAAGTCTTCTCCTTATCTCAAATGAGTTGGGTGCAAATAATCATGCAGCAGTATGTGGCGAGTTATTTACAGTTCACTATAATGTAACATTGAAAGTGTTGTGAAACATTGCACTTTATGGTATTGCTCAGTGACACTAATTAGGATCTTTTGTATCACAGACATGTAAATGTGAAGTTGAAGCAAGCCAGTGGGAAATAATTGTATGGGCGAATTTTATGACCCCAATCGTGGTGGGGTCAGGGCCGTAAAATATGGCGGGCCATTCAAAAATCCATTGACTTCGGCAGGACCTTAAAATCCTGCCAGCTTAAAATTCTGCCTTGTGTGTGTATTTGAACCCATATAAACAACATATTAATTGGTCTTCAACTTAACTCCAGCCCATAAAGATAGTTGTGTATGGAGAACTGAGCTACTAGGATAAACAGTACATTCTCCTTTACCTCAGGAACAGCGCAATGTAAGGACCAAACATCTCGATTCTTGCAGCTCCCCTGCGGCCACATGAGTTTATCAGAGTTCTCTGATTTGAAGTTAGATAACTCAAACTGCAACTGCCCATCAGGGGCTTAGTATAGACAGTGTAATTTTCTTTCAGGTACGTCTATTGAGAATTTTTTTCTTCCCTTCACCCATTGGTAGTATCTGTTAACTGAGCATTTGAAAGTGACGCAGAAGCTAATATTGATGAGGACAAAAATGAGAACTGTTTCCCCTCTGGAGATACCTCATAATTTCCTGATACCTCTTTGTCTAGTTCTCCATGAGCATTTTCCCATAACCCCTGTACGCTGTGGACCCTCATTTGGGTTAGCTTGGCATTTTACCTGACACTGACATTGATCTAGGATGGATCCTTACTTGAACTGAAATTTGGACTTCTTCATTTGTAGTAACATTTCTTTTGTCAAGCATTCCAGAGCCAAATATTTTCCTATTAGGTACATATTCTCCAAATGTTGTAACTCCTGCCGACCGGAAAGACGTCAGGAACAATTGTGCCATAGACACTTGGCCTGCACTGCAGCCACCGGTGCATACGCAGATTCTCAGAGTTGCCACTGTACTCCTCAAAATTGAAGTATATTTCACAAACTATTGGTTATGTTGGGGCAATCTCAAAACTTTTTAAAATCATAACAATGAGATGCTGTCATTTTATACAAGTATAAGTACTCAAAGATGCAATATTGTACCAGAAGACTGCCAACATTGTGATTAGCTACTGGAGTAAATTGAAAGGCAAGAAAGTAACTGAAAATGCAGTACATAGAGAAAATGCCAGCTTAATACTGTAACTTTAACCACTAAATTATATTTTTATTTTGCTTTATTGAACAAGCTGGAAAGGATTTGTGCACTGAGTTCCTACACAGCCTGATTAGTTCAGTTGGTAGGTAATGGGATTCATAACCCAGGGGTCTTGAGGCCCATGTTGGATGATGTTCTTTTCTTATATTTTATTCAAAATACTATTTTTTATTGATTTTTACCAATGGCAAAACTTCACAGTTAACAGCATGTAGTTTTGGTTTCCAAGACTGGGTCTTGCCCAAACTAGTTGGTTGCTGGTGGAAGAAAAATCTATTTTTTGGCATTACGCAAGATTGATTGATTGTTAAAATAATTGCTGTCTGAGTAGTTGCAATAGATAGTTGTGAAAAAATGCATAATATGGCGGCAGAAAGCAGAATTGCACTCGAAGGCATCTCTCACATGAAAAACTGACATTGCATCTGTGCATGTGCAGGAAGTGTCCCCACCTCCCACCACCACCACCATGTTGCAGCACAAACAAGTGCAGCCTTCTCCAAAATCATCTGCAGGTGGGCCTTGCAGGGATGAGCGGATACTTCCGGTCGAGAGAAATTACAGGGTTATTAAATGGTTGTCTGATGATAAATATAGTATATTAATTGTGCTAATGTGATGGGGAACTCTGATAGCCAACATCAATGATGCTAAACAAAAACAGAATTACCTGGAAAAACTCAGCAGGTCTGGCAGCATCGGCGGAGAAGAAAAGAGTTGACGTTTCGAGTCCTCATGACCCTTCAGAACTGAGTGAATCTTAGGAAAGGAGTGAAATATAAGCTGGTTTGGTGGTGGGGGGGGGTTGTAGGGACAAGCAAGCAGTGATAGGAGCAGATAATCAAAAGATGTTACAGACAAAAGAACACAGAGGTGTTGATTTTGGTAATATCTAAATGAATGTGCTAATTAAGAATAGAGGTAGGGCACTCAAGTTACAGCTCTAGTGGGGGTGGGGTGGAAAGGCTAGCAGGGCATAAAAGATTTAAAAATAATGGAAATAGGTGGGAAAAGAAAAATCTATATAAATTATTGGAAAAAACAAAAGGAAGGGGGAAGAAACAGAAAGGAGGTGGGGATGGAGGAGGGAGTTCAAGATCTAAAGTTGTTGAATTCAATATTCAGTCCGGAAGGCTGTAAAGTGCCTAGTCGGAACATGAGGTGTTGTTCCTCCAGTTTGCGTTGGGCTTCATTGGAACAATGCAGCAAGCCAAGGACAGACATGTGGGCAAGAGAGCAGGGTGGAGTGTTAAAATGGCAAGCGACAGGGAGGTTTGGGTTATTCTTGCGGACAGACCGCAGGTGTTCTGCAAAGCGGTCGCCCAGTTTACGTTTGCACTCTCCAATGTAGAGGAGACCACATTGGGAGCAACGAATGCAGTAGACTAAGTTGGGGGAAATGCAAGTGAAATGTTGCTTCACTTGAAAGGAGTGTTTGGGCCCTTGGGCGGTGAGGAGAGAGGAAGTGAAGGGGCAGGTGTTGCATCTTTTGCATGGGCATGGGGAGGTGCCATAGATGGGGGTTGAGAAGTAGGGGGTGATGGAGGAGTGGACCAGGGTGTCCTGGAGGGAACGATCCCTACGAAATGCTGCTTGGGGGGGGTGAAGGGAAGATGTATTTGGTGGTGGCATCATGCTGGAGTTGGCGGAAATGGCAGAGGATGATCTGCGGAGGCTGGTGGGGTGATAAGTGAGGACAAGGGGGACCCTATCATGTTTCTGGGAGGGAGGGGAAGGCGTGAGGGCGGATGCACGGGAGATGGGCTGGACATGGTTGAGGGCCCTGTCAACGACCGTGGGTGGAAAACCTCGGTTAAGGAAGAAGGAGGACATGTCAGAGGAACTGTTTTTGAAGGTAGCATCATCAGAACAGATGCGACGGAGGCGAAGGAACTGAGAGAATGGATAGGAATCCTTACAGGAAGTCCTTACAATCCCCATCCACCACTACTCTCCTCCGTCTGGCTGAACTTGTTCTTACACAACAATTTCTCCTTCAACTCCTCTCACTCCCTCCAAATAAAAGGTGTGGCTATGGGTACCCGCATGGGCCCCAGCTATGCCTGTCTCTTTATGGGGTATGTGGAACATTCCTTGTTCCAGTCCTACTCCAGCCCCCTTCCACAACTCTTTCTACGGTACATCGATGATTACTTCGGTGCTGCTTCATGCTCGCGTCGGGACTTGGAAAAATTTATTAATTCTGCTTCCAATCTCCACCTCTCCATCATTTTCACATGGTCCATCTCTGACACTTCCCTTCCTTGACTTCTCTGTCTCAATCTCTGGTGATAGACTGTCTACCAATATCCATTACAAGCCTACCGACTCCCACAGCTACCTCGACTACAGCTCCTCACACCCCGCTTCCTGTAAGGACTCCATTCCATTCTCTCTTCACCTCAGTCGCATCTGTTCTGATGATGCTACCTTCAAAAACAGTTCCTCTGACATGTCCTCCTTCTTCCTTAACCGAGGTTTTCCACCCACGGTCGTTGACAGGGCCCTGTCAACCGTGTCCGGCCCATCTCCCGCGCATCCACCGTCACGCCTTCCCCTCCCTCCCAGAAACATGATGGGGTCCCCCTTGTCCTCACTTATCACCCCATCAGCCTCCGCATTCAAAGGATCATCCTCTGCCATTTCCGCCAACTCCAGCATGATGCCACCACCAAACACATCTTCCCTTCACCCCCCCAGCAGCATTCCGTAGGGATCGTTCCCTCCGGGACACCCTGGTCCACTCCTCCATCACCCCCTACTCCTCAAACCCCACCTATGGCACCTCCCCATGCCCACGCAAAAGATGCAACACCTGCCCCTTCTCTTCCTCTCTCCTCACCGTCCAAGGGCCCAAACACTCCTTTCAAGTGAAGCAGCATTTCACTTGCATTTCCCCCAACTTAGTCTACCGCATTCGTTGCTCCCAATGTGGTCTCCTCTACATTGGAGAGACCAAACGTAAACTGGGCGACCACTTTGCAGAACACCTGCGGTCTGTCCGCAAGAATGACCCAAACCTCCCTGTCGCTTGCCATTTCAACACTCCACCCTGCTCTCTTGCCCACATGTCTGTCCTTGGCTTGCTGCATTGTTCCAATGAAGCCCACGCAAACTGGAGGAACAGCACCTCATCTTCTGACTAGGCACTTTACAGCCTTCCGGACTGAATATTGAATTCAACAACTTTAGATCTTGAACTCCCTCCTCCATCCCCACCTCCTTTCTGTTTCTTCCCCCTTCCTTTTGTTTTTTCCAATAATTTATATAGATTTTTCTTTTCCCACCTATTTCCATTATTTTTAAATCTTTTATCCCCTGCTAGCCTTTCCACCCCACCCCCACTGGAGCTGTACCTTGAGTGCCCTATCATCCATTCTTAATTAGCGCTTTCTTTTAGATAATATCACCAAAATCAACACCTCTGTGTTCTTTTGTCTGTAACATCTTTTGATTATCTGCTCCTATCACTGCTTGCTTGTCCCTACAACCACCCCAGCCCCCCCAACTTCTCTCCACCTGCCACCCCCCCCCCCCCCATCTTAAACCAGCTTATATTTCACTCCTTTTCTAAGATTCACTCAGTTCTGCTGAAGGGTCATGAGGACTCGAAACATCAACTGTTTTCTTCTCCGCCGATGCTACCAGACCTGCTGAGTTTTCCAGGTAATTCTGTTTTTGTTTTGGATTTCCAGCATCCGCAGTTTTTTGTTTTTATATCAATATTGCTAATTTGCCCTCCATAACCTAATTTCAGTCTTGATTGCTCAGTTCACTCCCTGTTTGGTCTGTCCCAAGAGAATATGGTAATATTGTATGTTGTTTAATTTCCATTGGCTCTGTTATCTCTAAGAAGTGTGTTTGTAATTGCTGTTTACTGGTCAGACACCTGCTATGTTGGAGCTCATAACATGTAAAATTTCTCCATCCAGCTTCTTTCTTGGCAGCCCCTTTAGCTATTGCTTGTCCAGCAGAAAATATTCTGCAATTTGGAAAAGTTTAAAGAATCCCAGCAAGGAACAATCCCCTCTTTGGATGAAGGAAGAGGTCCAGCAAAATTCATTTCCCTACTGCAGTGGAATCACAGGCTTGATAAACAACAATTTATAAGACACCAGCTTGCAAAAAAATGCATAATATAAGAACAGAAAGGAGAGCTGCATTAAAAGCATCTCTCTCATTAAACAAAGAGATAAAAACAAAAAAACTGCGGATGCTGGAAATCCAAAACAAAAACAGAATTACCTGGAAAAACTCAGCAGGTCTGGCAGCATCGGCGGAGAAGAAAAGAGTTGACGTTTCGAGTCCTCATGACCCTTCGACAGAACTTGAGTTCGAGTCCAGGAAAGAGCTGAAATATAAGCTGGTTTAAGGTGTGTGTGTGGGGGGCGGAGAGATAGAGAGACAGAGAGGTGGAGGGGGTTGGTGTGGTTGTAGCGACAAACAAGCAGTGATAGAAGCAGATCATCAAAAGATGACATCTTTTGATGATCTGCTTCTATCACTGCTTGTTTGTCGCTACAACCACACCAACCCCCTCCACCTCTCTGTCTCTCTATCTCTCCGCCCCCCACACACACACCTTAAACCAGCTTATATTTCAGCTCTTTCCTGGACTCGAACTCAAGTTCTGTCGAAGGGTCATGAGGACTCGAAACGTCAACTCTTTTCTTCTCCGCCGATGCTGCCAGACCTGCTGAGTTTTTCCAGGTAATTCTGTTTTTGTTCTCTCATTAAACAACCTGACACTATATCTGTGCATGTGCAGGAAATTCTCCATCTTGTTTTGTGGCACAAATAAATTTGGCCATCACTGAAATGACCTGCAGGTGAGCCTTGCAGGGATCAACAGATACTTCATTCATTCATCTGCTTTACTCCAATAGAATCACAGGCTTGATAAACAACTATTTGTAAGACACCAGGTTGGTGGAGCCTGATGGTTTTGTTTTGAAACTTTACATAGATGAAAAGATGTTAACTTGTATGTTTTGTCATGCTAGACTAGTAGCTTGTTTGCTAAAATAAAAAGCAAAGTGCTGGAAAAACTGAGCAGGTCTGGCAGCATCTTTGGAGAGAGAAAGAGTTGATGTTTTGAGCCCAATATGACTCCTCTTTATTTCAGACCTCCAGCAACTGCAGTATTTTGCTTTTATATTAGCCCGTTGGCTGATGTTTTTGAAAGGTTACAGAATTGTGTTAGCTAAGTGGTTCGTATAATTTCTGGCAAATAGAACTTCAGACGTGCCTTTCATTTCATATTTTGTCTATTCTGTTCAGCATGAGAGTACACAATACTTTCCTCATGTGGCAGAATTGTATTCCTTCACTCAGCAGCTGACCTGCTGATAGATCACCAGATTCTCATCATGCAGTTTTTTGGGTATTGCTTGACATTGATTTAAACTGTTGGTTGGGCTTTGAATTAAGTGAATTATTACCGATACTGATGTCTCAGCTAGATTTCTAGTTCTAGCTTTATGTACAGCACAAGATTTCCGAATAATGTATTTGATTATCTTTCTCAGTTCTCTAAATTACATGAAAGCCAAACTCTAGAAGATACCTGCATTGTTGCTACAATCAGAGTCAGGAAGATATAATAAATTCCAATAACTAATATTGTAAAGTAGAGTAATAGTGGTGGGTGGGTGTGTGCATACGTGTGTGTGTGTACGTACATATGATCTGAAGGCTTTGATGTATCAGAAGATAAGTTTGAGATGTTAAGTAGGTAAACGTGGGTGAAGTTTTAGAATGTGGGGTATTTTTGCATTTTTTAATAAACCAGATTAGCTTGAATTCAAAAGAGGGGGTGAAATGTTTCACCTGGCCAGGAGAAATTGAGTGTATTTATTTTTCCCAAAGATTACTGGTAAAATTGGTACTATGATAGATTTTTATTATTAGAGTGGTAAAGTCCAAAGGCATAGTGAAACATTGGGAATTTGTATTCATAAGGGGAAAACATGTATAAAGGAGCGAAGGTTGTGTGTAAGGGAAGGCATTTTAAGATCTAACACAACTGTGAAAAGCCTCCAGCACCTAAGCCTCAAGCTGCTGTCCACAAGGAAACGAAACTGAGAAAAACTCACTTTGAATTTGACTGTCCAGGGTGTGTGCTTTGCCTGGGTCTGTTTAAATCTGTTGTTTTACTGTTGCCTTAACAGAGGTGTAACTGGGAGTTAGATTAACTAGGGGAGCTAGGCGTTATCATAGTAGTAATTTGTAAACCTATGTATGTGCTTAAAATAATTTTTTTTTTTGTTTAGTAAAGGTTTCATTTAGTTTTGGAGGAAACCTAGAAGACAAGGTGGTCTTATTACTACTGAATTCAAGGCACGCATCTCGAAATATATACTAATTGCAAAACAGTTGTGGCTTTTCAAGTTTCCCTTTGGGATTTGAGCAGCTCAGCATTTAACATCAGCTGTCAGGCAGATCTGGTGGAAGAACCTACTGCAGTTGTGTATTAATCTGAAATTGAATTCCATCAAGAGAAAGTGCTCTACCAGTCGAATAACCACCAAGCAATGACCATTTCCATCAAGAGCATGTCACATCCTTCACCTCACCTTCAAGGGTGCCACCATTGCTGATTCCTCCACCATCAACATCCTGTGGATCACCATTGACCAGAAGCTTAAAAAGACCAGTGAACACTCGATTGCAAGAAACTAGGTGCTCTGCAATGGGTGACTCGCCTGTTGAAATTTAATGGCCCAGATCTTGGCGTTCAGCAGTGAAGGAACGGCACTTGCCGTTCACCTTGCTGACAGCTACTTGCAAACATTTGACCAGCTTTAGAGTGGAGACTTCCTGTCATCATGTATCCAATTCAGCATGGCACCCTTTACATTGATCTGTAACGTCTGAGCAGTGCTGTAAACGGCAAGGCTCTTCAGCCAATCAGATTGAAGAATATTTATTGAGCCATGCAGAGTCCAAACCAAAATGTATTAAGCAATATCAATTCAACTTGAATGATGTACAGAAGATGAAGTAAAGATTGGAAATGCAGATGGGATGAAGGGAGAGCAATAAAAGACACAAGACAGAAAAAGTTTTTAAAAACTTTTAAAAAAAAATCTAACACTTTCCTTTGGGAATGGGAATGAGACTCTGCTGGTAAATTTACTTTTTCAGGGCAAGAGAGGTGTTTATAAATGATCATTACTAATCACATCATGAAAAACTCATGAATGCACCAGCCCTAACTTTTTCAGCCCTCACTATTGCAGAACTGGTGGGCATGCACCTCTAGTTCATGCCAATGCAGCCATTTCAGTACAAAGTTTATCTGCGCAGACTGCAACAGCACACCATGTGGAGGTGCGGGGTATCTCTGACAACAACCTTTGGATTTCCACCTTTAACTGTGCATCTGTGGTGTTAAAGTTGCTGTCAGAATTACCCCATTATAATGCTGTACACTGAGTCTCACTGTTGGTATTACAGCAAAATTTGGGCTAATGCCTTTTCCCATCTAAAATGCTGGATGTATTAGAATACTTAGTACTTTCTTGGAAGATTGCAGTTGCAACACTCAAAGCTTGCTGCCATCCGCTGCTGTCATTCATCACTACAATATTGGCTACAATATGTAATAACTTTTATCCACAATACTGAACCACCTGAAAGATTTGTAGGAAGCATTCTGCCATCTACAGAAATATCAAAATAATGCCAGCTACAAGTGCATTTCTACAACTTTGAGGTTCCTTTTTCTCTAGAAATACTGGAGGTTGAAAGTGATAATGATCCTGAACATCCCTATACCATCTATGTATCTTGTGAGTAATATGCTAGAGGTCTGTAGTTGATGAAATCAAATCTTTCATGGTGTATATCCTTGTAGAAGATATGCCCTTCAACAGGGCTGCAAAGACTTTCAACAGCTGCCTGTTGCATCAAATGGGGAGCAGAGTGCTGTAATTAGTGCATGTTTAACATTCAAATATTAATACAGTGGTCAACATTGCAGGCACACCTGCAGCATCCAGTGACCTGTTAACATCTGATGAGACCATTCCACTCTAGTGTAGGGAAACCCCACTTTTCAATCAATAACAAAACCGGCCTCTAGAGGGATCAATGGGAAGTATTGCTTTCTGGTATGTGTTAATGACCTGAACTTCTGAACTTGGCTATTCAGGGAATGATTTCAAAGTTTGCAGATGACACCAAATCTGGAAATGTAGGCGATACAGAGAAGAGTTACCAACTTCAGACAAGAATGGGCAGACACCTGGCAGTTGAAATTTAACAGAGAAATCTGATTAGAATAAGAAGTATGTAATTTAGGGCTGAGGTGAGGAGGAATTTGTTCATTCAGAGGGTAGTGAACCTTTGGAATTCTCTGCCCCAGAGCATTGTGGAGGCTCAGTCATTTGAGTATGTTCAAGGCAAGAGATTGATAGATTTCTAGATTAAGGGTATCTAGTGTCATGCAGAGATATTGATGTCTACAGTATTACTTAAATTATTTTTAAAAATGGAATTGAAGTGTGTGTCTGTGTGCGTCTCAATTGGATTAAAGCCAGCTAGTCTGGGTGCTTTGATGTATAGAAAGAAGTAGGTTTGAAATGGTAATTAGATATACTTGGAGAAGTTTAAAAACATAGGTGTTAAGGGGGCAATTTGCATTTTTAAATAAACCATTCAGAAGAATGGGTACAATCTTGCACCAAGCTGTAAGACGCCAAGCAATGTGTTTATATTACTAATAAAATTAGTGGGATGAAAATGCTATTGTTAGAAGATTTGATGTTAAAAGCCGAGGATACAATTGAAAATTTACATTCAAAGGAAAAGCTAGGTATTACCACAAGTATGTGTGTGTGTCTCGTAAGGTCAAATGGTGTCTGTTTAAAGTCTATGGGTTGCCTTTGGTGAAGATTTACCTGGGAGTGATTAATTTGGGGATTTGTTTAAAAGCTATTATGGTAGTAAATTATGGACGTATGTATGTGTTTCATTTGTTAAATTAATAAATGTTTAATTTAATTTTATATAAAAACCCTTGAGGCTTGGTGGTCTTATTCTTGAATTTAGAGCTGCATTTCAAACCTACCAATTGAAAATATAGGCTATGACAGTTTTCAAGTTTCCCTCTGGGATTTAAACAACTCAGCCTTTACCAACTGCTGCTAGATTATCAAGGAATATGGGGATAGTGCAGGAAAATGGCATTGAGGTAGAAGATCAGCCATGATCTAGTTGAATGGCAGGGCAGGCTTGAGGGGCCGAATGACACACTCCTGATCCTATTTTGTATGCTCCTATGATACATTTTGGTAGAAAGATTGAAACCATTTTAAAGGGAGCACAGGAACAGAGATTCCAGCAGAGGTTTGTGCATGTAAGCTGACACAGCACAAAAAAGCCATAAAAATTTGCATGTTTTATGATATGCAGGTTCTCACTGGGAGTCCTTTTTTAAAAAAAACTTTTTTATATCTTCCAAGCCTGAGGTAGAAGATTGGAGTTCCTGGGATGAAGATGGTCCAACCAGTATTAAGATTGAAGGAGGCAATGGTAATCTTTCAGCACAACAGAATGGTACTGGAGAGACTGAAGAACCTGATTACTTTAAAGACATGACACCAACCATACGAAAACCTCAAAAAGTATGTCACCTTAATAATCTCCAATTAATACGACATAATGAAAAATGTTCCTTGCAGTTTATACTCTATGAAATACAATTTTTGCTAAGAAAATATTGTAATACGAGTTCATCATTTAATATTTTTCCTTTTTACTGTCAATATTAAATTATCCAAAATAGTTTAATATTTTAAACTTCTTGCACCCGAGGATTGATTGCAAATTTTAATTTGAATATGTACTGCTGACTTTGATCGTGAAATTCTACTATAAATTCAATAAGTCTGTTTGAAAGTTTTAACTTTTTTTTTATTTCATAGATTGTTATTAAGAAAAAAGAACCATTAAATTTTGGAACTCAAGATGGCAGCATGGGATTTTCCAGTAGACTAGCAGCTACACAGGACATCCCATTCAATCAACCATCAGTAAGTATTTTAATGACTTGCATTTAGCTTTGTTTCTGATCATTCCCAGGAAAAATAACATTGGAGAAACAGACTGATCAGGACTAGGTGTTTCATGGTGTAGGACATAGAGGCTTTATTGCAGAATTAAAATCCATGATTATTCAGAACAAGGTCATTCTAATTGGCCATTGGTTATAATATTCGAGAGTATCCCTTAAAGCTCTATATTGTTTGCTTGCTCACTACTGTTTCCTAATTATGAGGAAGCAACATTATTGGAATTGGACTTGAAGCTGCCAGTGAAATTCAGGGTATTAAATGATTCAAATTTTGGATTAAATGAGTTAGAACTTTAAAGGTCATTCTAATGGGCCTTTGGTTATAATATTTGAGAGTATCCCTTAAAGCTCTATATTGTTTGCTTGCTCATTACTGTTTCCTAATTATGAGGAAGCAAAATTATTGGAATTGGACTTGAAGCTGCCAGTGAAATTCAGGGTATTAAATGATACAAATTTTGGATTAAATGAGTTAGAACATTAAAGGAATTTGATTCTACGCTTCAAATTATAAAGTTCTAAATGCCTAATAGCTATTATAATTAAATCCTTTCACAATTTGCTGATTAAAATTGTTTCACGTTTTCACGTTCTCTCACCCTCTTAAGAATAGAAGGGGTAATATAGTGTATATTATCCAGTATTGTCAGTCTGGGTATTGATACTGATTTTATCAATATCTCAGCTTTGTTTCCATGGTCTTATTGCCTACAAAAGGCACTGATTACACTTGAAAGTTAATCAGTTGGCTGTTTTGAGGTTCCGTGTTTTGTGGACATGAAAGACATTATATGAGGTTTTTTATCCGTTCTTAGGATGTGAATGTCACTGGCAAGGCCAGCATTCATTGCTGATTTTAATGGCCCTTGAGAAGGTGGTAGTGAGCCACCTTCTTGGGCGGCTGCGATCCATGTGATGTAGGGAGGGAGTTCCTGGAGCTTGACCCAACGACAGTGAAGGAACAGTGATATAGTTCTTCCTAGTTTTTTATTTATCCAAAATTCAGAAATGTCTAAATTTAAAGCAGTAAAGAAAACTTTATTTTGAAGGCCTAATTTTCTAAGGTAGCATTGTGTTATAGGTTTTAAATATAGGAAAAAATTACTCATGTCACTTGTCCTTTTGCAGCCCGAACTAGGAGATTTTGAAACTTGGCAGGAAAACATTAATGCCTGGGAAGAGGAGGGAGATGCCACCTGGGAGGCAGAAGAAGTGCTGAGGTACTTAATTTTAGGTTTGTTATTGGCATCAAAATAAGTTGGGTATAATGGTTTGCAGTATTGGCTTTTGTCTTAATATCATAGCCAAAGCATATTAAATAACAATGTGCAGTTACATAATGCTTTGGCATAGTCCAAGGAGCTTCACAGGAGTTGAGTCTGACAAAAACTGACACTGAGCTCAAGAAGGAGATATTGGATGGGTGACAGCTACCAATTCTGGGGCAAAAGGATTGGGAGATGCATTACATGCCAGAGTTGGAGGAACAGAGTTCTTGGGCTCAATATTTACTCAATAGTTCCATACATAAGGAGTCTCTCCTTTTCTGTGGAGGATCAGGGAGGCAAGGAAGCCTCTGATAATTTTCTCACATACTCATACACCTCCATCTGACTGGAATTTGTTTTTTCTCTATTATTCAAATGTGGCTTAATGTGTCATATAGTCACTCAAAGGAAAGATCTGTTTTTCAATTCTTCTGCAAACTATTTCAAATTTTCATTAGATGCCAAAGTTTTTTTTTGACATCCTGTGATTTAGTTTTTATTATAATCTCATGGTTATTTCAATAATTTGAGGGTTTTTTTGATGGATATACTGGTATCCGACTCAATGTAAAGACTTTGATATGAACATTTTAAGATGGCTTTTTTGCATCTTCAAAGTATTGTGCATCCATACCTAACTCTCCCCATCCCACTCCATAAATTGCAACTTAATTAGACTGTTACACCCTTATATGTTTAAACACCCATATTTCTGTTGTCTTAGTTCCTGACTGTACCTCTAAGTTTTTAAAACCCTTCTACAAAAGCAAAGCAAAGGTCCTGGTTCTGATCAAGGGTCATCATTGACCTGAAAATTTAAGACCATAAGAAATAGAAGCAGGAGTAGCCCATTTAGCCCTTCTGTTTTTCTCCAATAATACTGTCCTGTTGAGTATTTCCAGCATTTTGTTATTTTAAAATCCTTCTTGGTTTTAAAGACCTGCATAACCTCAGTTTATACGACCCCTACAACATCCTCCCACCTTATGTTTTTTTGCCTTCTGACATGATCTGCTCCACAATTACTCTTTCAGCCTATTATGTGATTGGCATAAAAGCTGCCCTGGCAGCTTGTTTTAAAAAAAAGTCTACTGCAAATTAATAGGGATGATCTAGTTAAATATGTATTTTAAGTCAATAAGCAGCTGCCTATATTTACAATTTATTCATGCTTAAAAAAAATGTCTTTACTCTGAAATGAGAAGGATGCCTAGTGTCTCCTCATAGTCTTAAAAAGCTGAATTGTTAGCATTCTTTAATACTGCAGAAGAAATATTAAGCTAGTAATTGTACACAGATGAAGCTATTTGAATAATTAGAATAATACTATTTGAAAAGTGGCTTCCTAGTATAGATACAAACTGATACAGGCTTGGCCTAAATAGCCAAGTGGTTATGGTACTGGGCTTGTAACCCCAAGATCAAGAGTTCAAATCTCACAATGACAAACTATGAAACAATGTAACTTCATCTGAATAGGAACAGATGGAAACGTGTTTGTACTGGAAAGAGTTACAAACTGATACAGATCTCAAAACCGGCTGTCCGAAAACAATTTCAGAATGTGCCATGCATCATTTTTTTTATTTTACTCAATTACTCAATTAAAATTAACTTGCCTGGGGGCAATTCAGCAAGAGGCTGCACAGTGCTGTACTTATATGCTTTGCTGCTTATGTGCCTGTCTATTCCCTTGCTTCAAGTGACCCTTGACCCCACCTGACCTGGTATAGCCTGAACCACCCACTGCCCGAAGGCCTAACCCAAAATCAGGAAAAGATCCAAATTCCACCCCAGCCCTGAGGCTGCTGGTCTTGAGAGAATGTACCTCCAATTCTGCCACAAAGGTTTCCTCCCTCCTATCATTCAGCTTACCAAAGCTAACCAAAGTGATTTTTAAAAATCTTGTTAATGCAGTAGAGGGAGTGTGTGTGTGGATAATTTAATATAAATCTATTATACTTTTAAAGTATGTATGTGCTAATTGAAGATGACCTTTTCAAAAATAAAAAACAGACCTTTTTAAAAAGTCTCATTTTTGTCACAAAGTATCTGAAATATTAATGTTGATTTGTGTGATATTTTAATTCTGTGGTTTGAAATGTTCAGTTTAAGCCCCAATTTTAAGGGCTGCTCTGAAGTAACCCATACAGTACTATATCATTTTGTGTTGCTGTGCAAGTTTATCCTTTGTTTCCTTCATCAACTCTTTTTTGCAAGGTTCCTTGTCAGTGGAACCATGTATTAGTTTTGCTGTTTGTGCTAAATAATATGCTGAACAATGTTCTGTGTAAATGTACAATTTATTGCTCCTTTTTCTCCTTTAACATTTCCTATCCCCACCCCCCTCCCTACACACTTCAGGCAGCAGAAGCTTGCAGAGAGGGAGAAGAGGTCAGCTGAACAACAGAGGAAGAAGATGGAGAAGGATGCACAGAGATTATTGAGAAAGGAACAGAACAAAATTGCTGTAAAACTTTCATAACGTGAGTGATATGTGGACCTGTCACTGTCAGCAGAAGACGTTACCCTCCCATGGCAACTATGACCAGTATACTTTGATGAAGAATGCTTTTATAAGTAATTTCTACTGATGTGCATTTGACCAATGAGCATGCATTTTAGCTCAAGTCACCATCTGATGCTCTGAAATCTTCATGGATTACTGGAAATCATTGGGATAGATACAAGATTTTACGATATATGTACATTTTATTCTCAGCTATCCAATCAGTGCATTGTTGAGTGCAGTACTTCACTGCCCCAGTTCCTGAACATCCTAATAGATTATTTGCTGGAGTTCTTTTCTGATTCCCTGGGTTGAATATAGGAATATTTGTGGCTTGATGGACATAATTTATCTGCTGTGTGTAAAATATCTTTTATTTGAAATTATATTTAATCATAAATATGTGTTGGCCTGTTCCTTTGCCTGTCTGGATTTGACAGTTATCCATCTGTTCTGTTATGCCAGACACTGAAATGTTACCAACAAAATCAATGGATTATCAGAACTTGAGGGTTGGTGCTGTATATATTCATTTTAACAGGTTACTGAGAGAATAGTAAGTATATTTAAAAAAAGCTAAATGCATTTGTATATATCTGGTAAACTAGTTGCTCTGGGGTAATTGGCAACAGCCAAAAAGAGGACTGTTACTGAAATTTGTTTTTGTTTTTTGACTTTTGGCATTCTGGAAGTTAGCATTTCAGCTGAGATTACTGTACAAATTTGAAAACAAGCTCTGCAGAAAACAATGAAGAACATAATAAGCTTGGTATGTGTGTCTATATTCGTAGTACATATTGACTTTGTCAGAGCGCTGCAAAATTCGAAATTTTATGTAATTAATTGTTCTGCAGTTTTTGCCATATTTTGTCTTTTGGAAACCAGCTGAATCAGTTTGAATTTATTTTTTCTTAATGTTTTTCATGTTTCTTTTAACTATAAAATGACACGAATGATGCCTTGAGTGAAATTGTGAATCCTAAATGAAGCCGGTTGTTATTCTGCTATAAGCTGATACCTATTTGTAGTCTTATGATTTTCATTATTAAGAGCAGAACATTTTTAATATTGCCTGAAATGAGGCTAACCTGCTGCCTAATTTTACAGACGGAATGGAAACCAACTTGCTTTACTTTGTTTACTACATTCTCTATTGCTATTCATGTCCACCTGTTTTGAAATGTTTTAATTAAAAGGCACTTCTTGTACAGCTAAAATTAATTAACTTGCAATGAGCATATAATTTTTCCTAATTAAGGTGCATTCTACTTTGGGCCCTTTTCACTTCAAGACCCGTCCAACCCGAACCTTTCTCATCCTGCATGTACTTGGGTTTTTAGGGAAGTTTTTCAAATAAAATGATAAGTTGCATACAAAATGTATGTTATTGCACTAAAAGTAATTTATCGTGCATCATCTTGACCAAAAGCTGACAAAATAACTTGTAAACGATGTATTCAAGATCTCTTGTGACAGCTTTACTCCTTTAGCACATGTTTCAATCTATGTACTATTCACCTTGCAGTTGAAAATTTTTTAGTAACATTTTCTTTGTTCAGTGCTACTTCAAATCCATTATTACTTTGAACAAATTTGATGGAAATATTACCAAAATCAATGATCCCTTACATCCAAAACTATTACAACAGCTTTGGTGATGGCGTTGAACCATAAACTGCAATATTATGTGGCCACATCAGATGCCTTTGCAGGTAAAATTGTGAGAATACAAATTACTTGTCAAACTGGTGATCATTGACTCTCAGAAACATAATTGTTTCCTTTAACACATATAACAGCTTATTTCGCGATACAGCTTTTCTCATCAACCTTTATGCTAAGTAATGTAAATTGTATAAATTTTTCTGCCTGTATAATACCTATGTTTAAATCTATTGCACAGCACATTGTACAGTATTAAAAGGGTGATTGAAAATTCATGGGCTTTTTGTTCAGTTCAATACAGGTGGGACACTAAATGAAACTTGGAGCACTATAGCTAGTGTTATCTGATCTTCCTGTGAAATCTATTTACCGTTGCTTTCTCCTGCAAGTGATGACAAATCAAACCTGTGTTGAAACAGTTTGAAGTTATTACCATGTTTTGTTTGCTTTATAACATCAATTTTTGGTGAAAAGTAAATGTTTTCTTTTATGTCTTGAAAACAGGAAGCAAAGAAGCTGTTTGCACTTTCAACATTGCATTGGTACATAACCTAAAGTGACTAATGAGAGCATTTGAATGGATGATGTGTTTTTAAGATGTAATTCATATCGGGATACCACCTAAAACTTTAGTGATGCATTTAGTGAAAAAACTTCCCCAAAGACTAGTTCCTAGTCATAGACATTTAGTTTTGGCTCTCTCTGGTAGTTGACACCTTAGTGTTAGATTAGTGGTTGCTTCTAGATAGTATTATTCCTACAGTTTTGTCTAAAGCTACAAAACATTGGTCCTGGTGCTTCTGAATTGGGTCACTTATTAACATCACTCATAAGACTGAAAATTACTATTGATGATATCAACAGAAGCACTTATGTATTTGTAATGACTTAATTCATTCGTGGAATATGGGTGCCATTGACAAGGCCAGTATTTATTCCCAATCTCTAATGACCCTTGAGAAGGTGATGGCAACCTGTGTCCTTCAATCGCTGTATTTGGTCAAGTGCATATTGTACTTTGCTGTAGCAGTTTGGTAAAACTGAGTGGTGTGCTAGACCATTTCAGAAGGCAGCCAAGAGTCAACCACATTGCTATGGGTCTGGACTCACATACAAACTTGACTGTAAAAGTGGCAAATTTCCTTTTCTATAAGACATTAATGAACCAGATGGGTTTTTTAACGATAATGTGATAGTTTCCTGATCACCATGACTGATTGTAACTCTCTTACAGATTTATATCATTAACTGAATTTAAATTCCCCAGCTGCCATGATGGGATTTGAAATTGTTTTTCTGGATCATAGACCAATCCTCTGGATTACTAGTCCAGTGCCATATCCACTATGTTACCATCCCCCTCAACACTCTTCCATTTCACTTTATCGTAAGCAGATTTGAGAATATTGGACGGAAAATACCACGGCATTCATGTAACGTTCTACTATTAGCTATTTTACTGAAAGCGTCAATTAATAAACTGGTTTAATATTTCCATTAAAGAAGCAATCACAAGCAAATCGTACAAATGCATTGAGTATTGTCCACTATCATCAATAGCAAATTTCTAGCCTCATTTCCTTTTGAGCCATTAGAAACATAACCAAAACATCTCCCTGGGGAAGGAAAAGATGGATAACAGATCTCATACCTTGCTCCAGATAGTTTTGAATTCATGTTTTAAAGTAAGCCTGAGTCTCAATATTCTAAACACCGTGCTTGGAGCACTGCAGCTCCGAATAACAATGATCTGATCTTTTCCAATGCTCTAGAGCAAACTATTGCCCTTCAAATGCAGGTACAAATAGGTTAGGATACAAAGAGGTTACAGGGAGTATCAGAAAATTGTGAAGTATCAATGACTCACCTGAAGTAAGAGCATCATTCTTTGAATAATGTGAATCCACTGTAAATATAGGAGTAAAGCTTAATTTTAATGGTTCTGAAGAAATCATGATTAGCATGTATGTAACATGCTTTATAATATTGTAGCTTGGTGGTATTGCACTTAAAGTAAAAGGATGTTTAAAGGAATGATGAGGATGTTTAAGGAACGAAAATTTTGTGAAGGCAGGGCCATGACTAAGACAATGAATGAGTACCTTGCATCTGTCTTTGCAAATCTATTCACATTTTTGTGGCATTTTTAACATAAAATGGCCTAAGGCAATTCATGGGAGCATAAAGAGATATGGCGGATGACAAATATTTGGTCAGAGGTTTTAATGAGTGTTTTGAAGGTGGAAAGGAAGGTAAAAAGGATTGGGGAGGAAATTCCAGTGCTTACCACCTTGGCAACTGAAGGCACAGCCACCAATGATGGAGCAATTAAAATTGGGGAGGCTTGAGACCAAAATTAGAGAATAACGGATATCTTGGAGCGTTATAGGGCTGAATATTGGTATAGAGGTAGAGTAAGGCCGTGGAGGGGATTTGAAAGCAGAGTGTTGCTTAACTGGAAACCAATGTAGGTCAGTGAGCACAAGAGTGATGGGTGAACAGAACTTGGTATGAGTTAGAAGATGGCAGCAGAGTTTTGGATGATCTCAAGTTTACAGAGGGTAGAATGTGGGAGGCTGGCCAAAAGTGCATTGGGACAGTGTAGAGGTAAAAAACGACATGAATGAGAGTTCCAGCAGCAGATGAGCAGAGGTGGATTTGTATTATATTATGGAGGTGGAAATTGGCAGCCTCTGAGATTGCCCAGACATGTGGTTGGAAGCTGATCTCATGGTCAAATATGACACCAAGGTTGTGAATGGTGTTTCAGCCTCACAGTTGCCAGGGAAAGGATGAAGTTAATAAGAACATAAAATTCTGGAGTTACTCAACTGGTCAGGTAGCATCTGTGGAGAGGGAAATACATTAATGCTTCATGTTGGTTTCCTTTCATCAGAACTGGAACAAGTTAAAGATGCAACAGGCAAGTACAAAGGTATAGAGAGGGGGAGGGGGTATAAAGTTAATGATGCAACAGAGCTATTGGAGGAGTTTAAAAATAGGAAGGAGGCACTAAATAGCTTAGAACCACTCAATGTTAACAAGTCACCCATTCCAAACGGGAGGGGTCAAGTTCTTGGAGAGAAACGCTAAGGGACATAACTTCTGGTGGAGTGGCAATTGAGTTGGATTGCCACTCCGCTCGTTATTACTTACCTTGAAATCCAGCCGCTCCTATCTTGCCCAATCTTCCGACTCAGGCTAGGTGAGACCTGTGTAATGCAGCGGATTCCCAAGGCCTACAGACGAGGGCAGCACAGTTGATGGTAAGTAAGCCATGCCCCCTTTTATACTGCACTAGCTGCCATAAAGCAGGTAGGTTTAAAAGTCCAGCCGCTTTGTCAAGCCAGGGAGAAGGTAACTATATAAGGCAAGTGGGGGGTTGGCGGGGTGTTGTGCTGGGCCCTGGGTGGGGGGGTGAACATGTTTGGTGCTGGGTCAGGCCTTGTGGGGTTGCCAGATTAGGCCTCGGGTAGGGGGCGTTCTGTCGGTTAGGGGGCAGTCTGGTTTACGGGGTGGGGGTGGCGGGGAGAGTGTAATACGGCGGGATTTTCTGCACCCCGTCACCACGATCTTCCGGTCCTGCTGCAAGTTACTGGACTTCTAGCTGGTGCCACCTCGCCTGCAATGGGGGCCGGTACATCCTGGCCATAGTTACCCAGAAGCTAGAAGTCTTCTAACTTTTTCTGGCTAACTTGCTGGATGACAGTTGGAACTATCCAAAATTTGCGATTTAAGTTGTATTTTTGGATGGTTCCCTGGCAGGGTAATTGACCAAAGGAAGTTTGAACTTCCTGGGCAATTACCTTGCAATCCTTACCTGGGAATTTTATATTTTGTTGGGGGGGGTGGGTGCACTGCATGGTTCCCCAACACATCCTTGGGGTTTTGGGGTACCCCCCCCCCCAGATACAATGCCCAAAATTTGCAAGTTACAGCCCCAGGATTCGGTGAGAAACAGAACGCATGTGCTGTTAAAGCACAAATTCCTTAATTCTTCTTGAATCTTTCTGTAGGTATGTGTTTGGTAACTTTAAATGGACAAAGTGCACAATGCAATTTTCAACACTAGCAATATTATGCATTCTCACTTTTTTCTATAAATTTAATATTGCACTCAGTAAGTACACCTTTCTGAGGAAAGGAGTTGGTGGGTTGAATATGAAAATGCAGACCTTTGTGAAAACTCTCATGGGGAAAACTATTACCCTTGAGGTTGAACCCTCAGATACTATTGAAAATGTAAAGGCTAAGATTCAGCACAAGGAAGGTATTCCCCCTGATCAGCAGCGACTGATCTTTGCTGGAAAATAGTTGGAGATGAAAGATTTGTTCACCAACTCAAATACTTAGGTGACTATGTTACAAAACTATGGTGGACATTTTCTCTCATGAGTAGGATATCACCTAACTTCAGGTGTGGCCTCATTTAACTCACGTTCTTCATATGAGATGTTGACGCCACCGCCTTTGGTGGATTGTCCTGCTGGGACAGGAACTACCCACGGAAGAGTGTGGTGTCTAGGACGTTGTTAGTAAGGCATGATCCTGTGATTATGACTGTCAGGCTGCTGCTTGTTGAGGGACAGCTCTCAATTTTGACGCAAGTCCCCAGATGTTTGTAAAGAGGACTTTGCAGATTTCACAGGGCTGAATGTGCTCTTGTTTAAGGTGCCTACATCGGCCTAGTTTTATTCCTTTTTTGACATATCTGCAGCGATTTGGTATAATCGAGTTAAAAGCAAAAAACTGCAGATGCTGGAAATCCAAAACAAAACGAAAATACTTGGAAAAACTCAGCAGGTCTGACAGCATCTGCAGAGAGGAATACAGTTAATGTTTCGAGTCCGTATGACTCTTGTTCTGGTGAGTCATACGGACTCAAAACATTAACTGTATTCCTCTCCGCAGATGCTGTCAGACCTGTTGAGTTTTTCCAGGTATTTTTGTTTGTGTTTTGGTATAACTGAGTGGCTTGCTAGGCCATATCAGAGAGCATTTAAGAGTTAACCACATTGCTGTCGGTCTGGAGTCACATGTAGGCCAGACCAGGTAAGCATGAAAGATTTCCTTCCCTAAAAGGCATAGTGAACCAGATTGCTTTTTATGACAATAATTGTAGTTTCATGGCACCATTACTGAGATGAGCTTTTGAATTCCAGATTTATTACTTGAATTTAAATTTCACCAGCTTCCATGATGGAATGTGAACCTGTTCCCTGGAGCATTAGCCTAGGCCTCTGAATTACTAGCCGAATGACATTACCACTTTACCACTGCCAACCCATATAGATACAGAAACCCATTGGAAGGTGGGAATAACTGTGGGCTGTTTATTAAAAGGACTGTAATTCCATGGAGGCTGCAATGGGTCATAGGTATAAAAGGGGAACATCACTTTCTGTAATTTAAAGTATAAATTGACTAAGAAAAACAAAGCTTTGTCAAAAAAATGTGTCATTTATTACAGCAGAAGTTTTAAAATGTAAAATATTGTCATTATATCAGATGGATGTTTGAATCTCAAAGTTATCTGTCTCTATAAAGATCGTAACAGCTCTGCATTTACTCTCATTCGATCCTCTTGATCGTGTTTGCTTGCATGTTGATTATTTGTTCTATGAGGTAGCTCAGGAAAACGTGTGTATGGGAGGTGCAAATATGTGTAGCTGGAAGCTTCCCAGTAGTCAAATGAGCCATTGTGTAATTGCGAGGAAAACAATACAACTCTTACTTCCATGATCGCTCTTGGCTGCAGCTATATGTATCATTTTTTTCCCTAAGTTTTCAAACTGTGAATGGATCTTTTGATTTCTCCATTAGCTTTTGACCAACAGGGGGTGATTTTTTTAATGAGTGAAGTTGAGGCAGTTTACGAATTGACAACTCATGGCTGCTGAATGGGAGCCTATTGTCACTTCTCACCATTTGAGGGACTCCAAAGTGAAAATCTGGTCAAGCTTCGGGATAACAACTTTAATTGAAATAGACTTAACTATTTCCACAACTACGAATCTGCTGTAGTCATCAATGACAACAAGTAGGTGTTCATCAATGTGCAATTCTGCAAAATCAACATTAACTTCAATCCATGGTTCTGGAGCTAGTTCTGACACCTCGACAGGGTCACGAAGATTTAACACTGTGGTCACTTGACATGGCAAACACTGATTTTGTGCTCTACCATGCTGTCAATTCCTGGGAACCATACCTTTTGCCAAAGGAGTTGTTTGGTTTTTGACAATCACCTGGTGACCTTTGTGCTATATCTACAGCACATTCCCTTAATGATTGTGATATGACAATGCTGTTATCACAAGACACAAGATCAGATGTGGCTGTAACAGTGAGCTCATTTTGAACATTGTGAAGGCTGTATTATGTCAGCAATTTCATTTGTATACACTCTTAATTATGTCTTTCCAGTTTTGTGATTCCTTTCCCATCACACACAGTTGCAATGCCTCAGCTTTGTTGCTGTTTTGACGTAGCAACTTTGGCACTGGATTTAGGCTTATTTAGTTAAGATGTTGTTTGGAAACCTTTTCTTCATGAATATTTGTACTAACTGTTGGCAACAGATGTTACACAAGATAGTCCCCTGGGTTGAGTTTGCCTGGCTGATACTTAACATGGAACTCGTATTCCCATAGTGTGACTATCTAACACTCTGTTTTCGAGTGGATGGTTTGCTATGTTGGTTGTTGAACAAGCTTACTAGTGGTCTATGATTGGTTATGAATTCAAAATCGTTTTCGTACAAGTAGAAATGAAAGTAGAACCATAGAAAAGTTATGGCACAGAAAGAGGCCATTCAGCCCATCATATCTGCATCAGCCAAGATAAAAACTAGCTGTCCATTCTAACGGCACCTTCCAGCACCTGGTCCATTCATTCAGATTGCAACACCTCAGGTTCAGATCCAGGTACTTTTTTAAATGAGTTGAGGGTGTCCGCCTCCACCACCAAACTGGGCAGTGAATTCCAGACTCCCACCACCCTCTGGGTGAAGATGTTTTTCATTATGTCCTCTTTCATCCTTCTACCAATCACCTTAAATCTGTGCCCCCTGGTAATTGACCTCTCCGCTGAGGGAAACAGGTCTTTCCTGTCAAGTCACCCCTCGGCCTCCTCTGCTCAAAAGAAAACAACCACAGCTTTTCCAATCTTTCCTCATAGCTACAATTTTCAAGCCCTGGCAACGTTCTTGTAAATCTCCTCTGTACTCTCTCTAGAGCAATAATGTCCTTCCTGGAATGTGATGACCAGGACTGCATGCAAAACTCCTGCTGTGGCCTAACCAGCATTTTATACAGCTCCAGCATTACATTCCTGATTTTGTATTCTTTGCCTCATACAATAAAGGAAAGCATTCCAAATGTTTTCTTTACCACCTTATCCAATTGTCCTGCCACCTTCAGGCACCAGTGGACATGCACTCCAAGGCTTTCTCTACCCCTCTCAATATCCCCCTGTTTATTGTGTATTCCCAGCTTTGTTTGCCCTCCCCAAATGCCATTACTTCACACTTCTGTGGATTGAATTCTATTTGTCATTTTTCCTCCCATTCAACCAAACTATAGATATCATTCTGGAGTAAGGATACACCATGTGATTGAGAGTGTTTCTCTTTCGGCAAATAAGGTTGCTCTACAGGCATTAGTGATTCGCTTGTCATTGCAACGATTGGTGCATTATCTGTCTTGTGTTTCTGCACAAGAACTGCACTTGAGCCTGGTTTGCACTCACAACTAGCTAGGTAGTTTTTTTGAGGGTTGAAATAAGCATTTGTACAACTTGCTGACAACAGTTGTTTGATCTGATATAGAGCCTGTTTGGGTGATTTTGTCCACTCCCACTTGATGGTCTGTTTTGTCAGATCATGTCAGGGTCAGATAATGTAACAAGATCAGGAGTGAAGTGACCACTATGTGTGATGGGTCTCACAGACTCTGGACATCCTGCACATTTGTATGATCAGTAACAGTCAACATGTATTTGTGAAAGGGAAATCACAATTGAATAATTTATTGGAGTTCTTTGAGGCATTAAATTATATGCCCCCCCCCCCCCCCCCCCCCACCTCCAAGCTCACCATCAGTGCTAGTAGAATATTGTGCCTTTCAATGGCTAATAACGGTTAAAGAATTCACCATTGTAACCCATGCTTTTCATTTTGGTCAATTCTTGTTGACATTTACAACTTTTCTAAAATATTTATCTCAAGACATATCTCAGCCTTGACTCATGATAGCATTCTCACTTCAGAAACTTGTAGACTCAAGTGCAACTCTAGACATTATAGCATAAAATCCAAGCTATGCAACGGTGCATTACTGAGGGAGTGCTGCACTGTCAGAGGTGCTATCTTTCAGCTGAGACATTAAACTGGTCTCTAAGGTGAGTGTGAAAGATCCAATGGCACAACTTTGAATAAGATCTGGGGAGTTCTCCCTGTTTTCCTGACCAATATTTATCTTCAAACAAATATTAGTAAAACTGATAATCTGGTCACTATCATATTGCCATTTATGAGATCTTGCTAGATGCAAATCAGTTGTTGTATTTCCTACAAGAGACAACACTTCATAAGTATTTGTGCTTGGGGCATTCTTAGTTTGTGAAAGCTGCTATATAAATGCAAGCGTTTTTATATGACTTTTTATTATTTTAATTTTATTATTCTGCAGTTATCAATGCAGCCAAAAAAAACCCAATGCCTTGGCAGGTTTTCTTTTAGGAAGGTTTGCAACTAGATCACAAAAATATGGACCATAAGGACAACCAAACTCTTTGATTAAACCAAACCTCTGTTATTTATGGATCATCTTTTGATTAAGTACACTTTGGAACGATACCACTATTAAGTTCAAATTGTTACACTTACATTGATCATCAAACATGTTACTATGTGACTATTACCTTTAATGTATTTTTGATATTTGAGTTTTAAGAAAATATTTGGCTGTTTTAGTGTAAATCGAAAATCAGAATCTATAATCAAATAATCAAAAAAATTATTTGCTAGACCCCTCCAATATTGACATTATATTAAAAAAAGATACAGGACAATCCATCCAAATTCCAAAAAAAAATCATAATACTAGCAGTCTTAGTTAAGTTATGAACTTTTGGCTTAGCTAGAGATTATTGAATGACTGACTATTATAGGAAATAGAAAAAATTCTGACATTGGTGGAAGTTAGGGGACTCCTTCTGAGTTTCAGACTGAGGTACATAATGCAGCAGAGTGCAGGGAATTTAAGTTTGTATACTTAACCTGGATGTACTTGCGCTTCATGACTTTTTGATAAAATTCACACAAAACTGGTTTAAAAAATGTATTAAGGCTCAAAGCAAGAGGCAGAGGTGCTGGTAACTTTTTGGCATGCTTTAATTTAATAAATTTATAACCTTTAATTTAGAAACATCTGAAGTACAGTAAAGAAAAGTGAAAGTAAACAATTCAGCAATATTGCACATGGCTCGAACACAACACAAATCAGGAAAATGCAATATTTTGTAAGAAGCAACTACATAGAAGCATCTTGTTGATTACTTTAAAACATGTCAATGTACTGTGCGTAGCAACTACTTATACAGGTCACTGTTATATTACTTGATCCAACTAGCCGATGCTTGTACTGATGCAACACAACAGTAACAAGACGTTTCAGGTTTCCAGTACACCGTCCCATACCACTGAAAACATACAGACAGCAAAAGGCCAAGAACCTTTGGTTGCACTCCATTTTATCATAAACATAAAAATACAGCATTACCATTAAACTGTAGCTTCTTAAAACAGCAACAATATACCCAGCTGAACCATAATAAAACATTGAAAAATATGTTCAAGCAGATGCTGGAGCCAGCTACCTTTTAGAAGGCTGAATATTCAGTATCTTCTATGCAAAACCTTGAAGGCAGTTTTCACTATCGGGGATTAATCTCTGTTTAGAACAGTCCTTTAGTAATTAAAATGGTGTTCAAATCGAGATCCAGGCCCATACACTTAAACAAAAATACATCACTGTTCCATGCCTTTTAAAAATGTCACCACTACACAGTATACTGGTATATTGCTCAGTAGTGGGTCAACTTTGGCCACGTAAATTCCATTTCTTTCCTCACAAGGAAAGCATTCACATTTATAAATTACCCATTCTTCAAAAGCAGCTTGCAACACTGTAAACTCATACCACCATAAGTCAAGTAATATATCTATACTTATTAACAGTGCAAATTAAACCTCACTGATGTGATGAAACACATCTAGCCACATACAAAGACGACGCAATAAGCTAATTCCAGTACTCTTCAAGTATCCTAAGCTAAAATCTAAGTGCAATTAGTGGGTGTTTTTATTTTCAGCTGGGTGACAGAACAGTGTGCGAGGTGCATGGCGCAAAGAGTGCAAGGCCACCAAACAGCACCCACGCAACAGAGCACCAATATTGTACAGGGGCTCTGTCCCTCCTCTATGTGTGGAAAATACCCATGCCAAAGTAGGCACCACAGGTGCAGCCACTGCCAACAAATCAATAATAAAATGGCTGCTCCAATAGTTTTTCTGACATAGTGCAGATGGCTGCTCCTTTGATAAATCATGTTCAGTACTGTCTGTTTCATCAAACATGGATGTGGAAGTAAGTTCTCTCATGTGGTTTACCCTAGGCAGGTGTTGAGCTTGTTTATTGTAAGTATTTGCCTGAGGGCTCATGAAATGGTTAACAGATTCTAATTTAGACACCAAAATTGCAGTGTTTGGATTGTTTGGAGTCAAATCCAACAAAGCATCGGTGACTATTGTTTCAAACTGTGGTGCACATGTTGCTTGACCGGCATCTGGTGCCCAGGCTGAAGATATGGGGCTGGTTGGGCTGCTATGCTGTGACTTCAGCATGTGTAGAATGAGGCTCTGTACATCTGGGCTATATGGTACTACGTCAGTCTGAATAGCTTGCTCCCTCACCAGCCTATTATAATTGTTCATAAAGATCATGCCACTTTGAGCAGAAATCTCAAGTGCTGCACTGTTAACAAGTGACACCTGCATTTCATTAGCCTGAGGCCAACACCCATCTCCAGAGCTACCTTCCGTGGGTTTTGACCTAAGAATTTGGTCAAAGAGATCTGTTCTGCTTGCCATATCGTCATTGGCAAGCAGACCACTATCAGCCAATTCTTCAACAGCTTGGTCTTCTAGGCCCATAGCTTCAGCCATTTTTGTGTAGGTTGTGCTACGTGCCAATGACTTCACTGGTGATGGACACATGCAGTCCAGAGAGGAATCATCTCTTAAAGCACCATTCTGAGCCAACTCCATGCTCTGTAGCAAAGACTCCAGTTTCTTGTTTTGGATATTAATGTCAACAAAGTATTTTTGAACACCTTTGTCCTTCTCCACCAAACTGTTCTTCATAGTGTCAATCACCTCACGTAATTGTTTGATTTCCTTTCGAGCTTCCTTTAGCGCTAGCTGGGCTTCAACTCGATGACATTCTTCTTCAATCCAGTCTTCCCGCATGCGAGCGAGCTGGGACTTGAGATCTGCAACTTCGGATTCCCTTTTAAAAGAAAGGTATGATATACATAAATATAGCTTGGAGACTAAAATTTACAAAAAAATATGGGTAGATCCAAAAATGTATTGGAAATCTTAAGTGCTTAGAAACTGTGTAAAATCATCTGCCAATAAAACAGAGGATGCATAGAATTTTGGCAACTTGCACTAAAAGACCACATATTAAACATATGATGTTTTTGTTTTGTTTTATATGAATTTAGGACATGTTTGTATGAGTAAAACAAATAATGAGTCTTATGAATGCACCCTAATGAAGTTTTGTATTTTTTTTTGGAGAAGACAATACTGGGTATTATCAGTATACTGTAGCGGTACTAGATTTGTATTTGACGAATTGGAAAACCTTTGTTGGAGCCTTAGAAATAAGACTTTTATAAAATATGTACAAATTAGCTAAAACTGTTCCAACAAAACAGGTTTCGTGCATCTTCCTCACTGGTCAATCACAATGCAAGATTCAAGCTATAACATTAAATTAAGTATTATTTATTTAAATTTAAAGTTCTTCACGAATTGAAATTCTACTGGCTAACATCATATATAAAAATTTTGTACAGGGAATGAAAATGCAAAGTGCACTCTAGATTTATTTTTTGACTTCATCTACATAAAAATGTATATATCCCATAATTTTGATGGACAAAAGATCCTGCGGGCCTGCTGATCTCTGTGTCCAACTCCACAGTACAGCCAATATTATGGATGCTAAAATGCCAGTACTGTTGAGACATTGTCTGTACCTGTTCCACTAATACAAGGTCAGCTTATTTGAATAGTTTTCTGGCGCCCAATTATATGGATACAGATTACATTGGTACATGAAGCATTTTACTTGTGGTCAAACATTTCCACCATTTCAGCCGAGAGATTACTGTTGTCAATATTAGCCTACAGCACTTAAGACATTTATTTGATGTTCCTTGGTCTGTTACTCAAAACAAGCATCAACTCATTTATTTTTAATAATTAATGCCTCCACTAAAACAACAGACATGAGGGGCTGGATTTTCAGGGACATAGGACTGGGGAAAACTGGCCACAGAGCAGCGTGCCCTGAAGTTCTTACTTGCTTTCTGCCCTCAGCTGTTTTCACAAGGGCAGGGGAGGGAGTGGGTCCCAGAACGGGCCTGCTACTATTAAGAACGCAACTAACAGCATTGTGGGCTGATTGAGAGCCTGTCTCCAGTAAGTTTTTTAATTTTTAAGGAAGTGGCTGGACTTAAGCAACTGCTTTACACCAGCTGCATGCAGGTGTGAACCATGTATTGGAAGCATCAAAAGATTAAAAAGTAAAATAGTTTTGCCTCCTTTGCAGTTAATCATAAAATGCTGTAGCATGGGTTGTATCTATATTCATTATGGTGAGATATGACAGGGCTGTGATTGGAAGATGTAACTATCTATTAAACAATGTGTTTGCCAGATTGTTACTTCTGCCAACTGGCAAGCTGTCAAGTAAAAGATCAACACTGTAAATGTGGAAAAGTCTGCAGATGAATTAAAAAGTTTATGAAATGGATAAAATGTAGAGTACATTTCACAGTATTGAAAGTGTAGCACAGTATGATAAAAATGTCTAATTGTTTAAACTTTTCTCATTGCTTTTATGTATTCAGTTTAGATATCTATTGAGATGACAGTTATAAAGTCAGTTTGTTTGCTTGGGGAGAATTATGGGGCGGAATTTGACAGCCCCATTTCGATGGGGGTGCGGCCATAAAATGTGGCGAGCCATTCAAACATCCATTGACTGCAGTGGGACTGTAAAATCCCACCAGCGTAAAATTCCATCCATGGGCTTTTGGCAGCAATCCAATTGCCTCATGGTTTTACAAATGCTTGACTCTATTTATATAGCTCGTTTGAAGAGTCAGTTTGTTTACCGGGGGAAAGTTATAGGCTATTTATTGGTTTCCAACTGTTATAATAGGGCTCGTGAATTCTGTTCATAAAGTGAATAATGGGTGACGGTAGAAGGGTAGGTTTAAAGAGCAGGTTGGGTTGGAGGGGGTTAAATTGATCAGAGGGTTTACATTTCTACAATTTGAGGCCTTCCCGATACAACTCCTGATTCCTTTGAAAGCAACAGGCTGATGTTTTTTGAGAATGGAGGTGGGCCTTTTAACCAGCCTAGAATCACTCTGATTCCATCCCCACCTCTGGCCTGTCACTGAGGCCAATTAAGGCCATGTTGCTGGAAAATCCTGCTTCCCAGCAGTCTTGCAACAGAAGCAGGATCGCAAAGAAGGGATTAGACACAACTCCTGATTCCCGCCTCCAAGATGATAATGTGGTCCAAGGAATGGCATATGCTCACATTTTCAACAACTGAAGTCACCAAAATAATATCTAAACTTTAATGGTGTTATACAATCTTATTGCAGTTTGTTTTATGTACTTTCAATGCTCCTGTTTACCAGAAATGCTGGTGGAATAAAATCAAACAAACCTTTTAACTGTTCTCCTCTTCCTAAAAAGAGTAAAACTTATATGACATGAGGAGTGTGTGGCATAATTGGGAACTTTGATGCCTCCTATTAATAGAGTGGGAGCTGTCTACAGCAGTCAGCATAACTGAAGAAAGAATCTTGAAGTATTAGCAATCTAGTACAGAATTCAACCACCCTACCATGCCAGGTCTGTATTACAGTAAACTCTACATGACCTGCAAAACTAAATGTTGTAGGAGGCAGCAGTGAAGCCGCTGCGTACATCATGATGGAAGAGGGGAAGCAATCAGTTTTCATGTGGGTGCTGAGTCAATAGTACGGGCAACAATCAGCGGTGAGCACAATCAAAGCAGAGGTCTCAGGCATGGATGCGCTGGACCCAGGCAACAATAAAGATGACAGAAAGCACACAAGTTTCTCTGTAGCAATCATCTTCTCCCAGCTTCATACTCTTTACAGTAAAAGGCCAAGTTCAAAATCTAACACTGAACAAGCCACACACACACACACACATACATACACACACATACACTCACACTCCACTTTGTCTTAACTGATAAATTCTGGGTGAAATTGGAATCAAACAAGCACCAAACCATGTACACTCTGGTCATGTTCACACATCTGGGAGGTGACCAGGATGGGTCTCCATGTTCCTAGATTTCACCCCATGACCACTTGACCTGCTTGCAACGAGATTCTTCCATGGTTTGTGGCCTTACTCATATTTCACAATAAGACATATGGACAAAGCAACTGTGGAACATTTGCCAGTAAGAACAAGTGATGCATGGGCTGTGTATAGAATGGATAAACGTGGTGGGACGTGGCCAAATTTCCAAAGGCCCATTACATTCACAGCTCCTCCCTAACACACCTGAGGTTAGTCATGGTCCAAAAATTGACTAAGAAGACTTCGCCCCCCCCCTCATCAGCATCCTAAAACATTGCACAGTGCCCAAATCCTCACCACAACCACCTGCCAGCTTCTCTTGCCCAATTTCATTACCTGACCCTAAGTTCTCTCTAATGAGTAAAAATCTGGCTTCAAAAGGTACATAGACTTCATTGTATGTACTTGCAGGCACCATATAACCTGTAATGTATCACACCTCCCCCCACTAATCCCAAATTGTGTACTTTGGTGAAATCAATGACAAGTCTTCTAAATTTCTTCACAGTTTCCCATCAGTTATTTTATCAATGGAGGCAGCAGCGCACAATTAGGGCAAATATAGTCAAAGAACAGGCAACAGTTAAAAAAAATGAAGAACACAAAGTCATTTGGTGCATGCGACAAAAACAATATCATAGAGCTTTTTGAAATATTACTGGAAGTAAGTTTTCAATAATTTGTTGAGGGAAAAAAAGAAAACGAGACAATGGAAGCAGAGGACAATGTTCAACGGTTTCACACTGCATAACAAAATGGATAAGTAACATTAGCTCAGGGATCAGCAAATATTTTTTACCTGAAAAGCCTTTCTTAAAAAATGCTTAAAATAAAAAAACTGAGAAGCGGCAAGATGAAAATTTGGCACTTATAAATCAAATATGTGGCAAATTGCCTAGTGTCTCTGGTAGACCATACATCATAAGACATAGGAGCAGAAGTAGGCCATTTGGCCCATTGAGTCTGCTCCACCATTCAATGAGATCATGGCTAATCTGATAATCCTCAACTCCACTTTACTGCCTTTCCCCCATAATCTTTGATTCCCTTACTGATTAAAAATGTCTATCTCAGCCTTGAATATACTTAACGACACAGCCTCTACAGCCCTCTGCAGTAAAATATTCCACAAATTCACTACCCTCTGAGAGAAGAAATTCCTTTTCATCTCTGTCTTAAATGGGTGACTACTTACTCTGAGATCATGCCCTCTGGTCCTAGACTCTCCCACAAGGGGAAACAACCTCTCAGCATCTATCCTGTCAAGCCCCCTAAGAATTTTATGTGTTTCAATAAGGTCACCTCTCATTCTTCTAAATTCCAATGAGTATGGGCCCAACCTACTCAACCTCTCCTCATAAGAAAATACCTGGGATCAACCTAGTGAACCTTCTCTGAACTGCCTCCAATGCCAGTATATCTTTCCTTAGATAAGGGGACCAAATCTGTTCACAGTATTCTAGGTGTGGTCTAACTAGTGCCTTGTATAATTTTAGCAAGACTTCCCTATTTTTATACTCATTTCCCTTTGAAATAAAGGCCAACATTCGATTTACCTTCCCAAATGCCTGCTGAACGTGTATGCTAGCTTTTTGTGATTCATGTACGAGGACCCCCAAATCCCTCTGTGCTGCAGCTTTCTGCAGTCTTTTGCCATTTAAATAATATTCTACTCCTCTATTCTTCCTGCCAAAATGCATAACCTCACATTTTCCCACATTATATGCCACCTGCCAAATTTTGCCCGCTCATTTAACCTGTCTATATCACTCTGTAGACTCTTTGGGGAGAATTTTCTCCTTGGGGGTGGGGTGGTGGGGGAGCTGAGTAGGAGTGGCATGTAGCTGATGACTGATGACTGGCCATTTTATGTGGGCGGAGTGATGCACACCCGGAAATTCTGAGCGTTCCTGTATGGGCGGGGGGAGGTGGCTGAGTCGGGGCCCGCACTCTTTCATGCATGTGCACAAAAGAGCACAAAAATCTCCCTGAGACACAGCTGCCTTAGGGAGATCAGTTTCATCATCAAAAAATTAAATAAAGAAAAAAAAAATTAAGACATGTCCCCTCATGTGAACTTTAATAAAATTTTTTAATCAATTTATAAACACTTCATGAAAGCTCACCCAGCCCGTGGATGAGGTTTCATGATAAATGCAATGTCTGGGCTCTTTGCCTGCCCACCAACCTTAAGGTTGGAGGGGCAGCTCCGTTAATTACTTTATTTAGTTTTAAAATGGTCTTAATAGGCCTTTGACAGTTCGGAGGGTGTGCAGCCGACTCCAGTGCGCACCCGCTGAACTGAAAATCAGAATGATGTGGTGATGTTGGGACGCATGCCCATTTTTACCACGAGTCATTTTATGCGTTGGCGAGCAGGGCTGCGCCCCCGCATGCCGACCCTAAGATTCTGGCCTATGTGTCATCCTCATCACTTGCCTTCCCACCTATTTTTGTGTCATCCGCAAACTTGGCAGTAGTACATTCGCTTCCTTCATCCAAGTCATTAATATATATTGTAAATAATTGAGGCCCCAGCACTGATCCCTGTGGCACACCAATAGTTACAGGTTGCCATCCTGAAAATGCCCCCCTTATCCCAACTCTCTGTCTTCTATTAGTTAGCCAATCCTCTATCCATGCTAATATCCTATACCCAACACCATCTTACCTTAGCCTCATGTGCGGTACTTTATCGAACACCTTTTGGAAATCCAAATATATTACATCTACTGGTTCCCCTTCTCTATCCTGCTTGTTATCTCCTCAAAGAATTCAAATAAATTTGTCAGGCATGATTTCCCCCTCATGAAGCCATGCTGACTCTGCTTGATGATATTATGTATTTCCAAATGCTCTGCTATTACATTCTTTATAATAGTCTCTAACATTTTCCCAATGATGGATGTTAAGCTAACTGGCTAACTGGTTAAGTTACCTGTTTTTTGCCTCTCTCCTTTTTTGAATAAGCGTGTTACATTGGCAGTTTTCCAATCCTCTGGGACTTTTCCAGAATCTAAGGATTCTTGGAAGATTGCTACCAGTGCATCCACTATCTCTGTAGGTACTACTTTTAATAATATAGGATGCAATCCATTAGGTCCTGGGGACTTGTCGGCTTTTAGCCCCATGAGTTTCCCTAGTACTTTTTCTCTAGTGATAGTTATTGTATTTATTTCCTTGCCTCTTTCGCCCCTTGACTATTTAGTATTTTTGGAATGCAATTAGTGTCTTCTACTGTGAAGACTGATGCAAAGTATTTATTCAACTTCTCTGCCATTTCCTGGTTCCTCATTATTATTTCCCCAGCCTCATTCTCTCAGGGGCCTATGTTCACTTTGGTCTCTCCCTTTTTTTTCTTTAAAGATCATACTGTCCGTTTTTATATTACTTGCTAGTTTACCCTCAAATTTTACTTTCTCCTTCTTTATTTTTATGGTCATCTTTTGTTTTTTTTAAACTTTCGCAATCCTCTGACTTACCACTAATCATTGCCACATTGTTTTTTCTTTCAATGATACTATCCTTAACTTTCTTGATTAACCATGCTTGGTTTATCCCCTTCCTAGAATCCTTCTTCCTCGCTAGGATATATCTTTGTTGTGAGTCATGAATTATTTTCTCAAACGTCTGCTGTTGTTCATCAACCGTCTTTTCTGCTAGACTCCTTTCCCAGTCCACACCAGCCAACTCATTCTTTGTAAGCATCCTTATTTAAGTTTTTTCCGAACCATGTTTCTCACTCTCAGACTGAATGCTAAATTCTACTAGTTATGGTCACTGTTTCCTAGGGGATCTTTTACTCTAAGATCATTTATTAAACCTGCCTCATTACACATTACCAAATTCAAAATAACCTGATCCCTGGTTCAGTCCACAACTTACTGTTCTAGGAAACTGTCCCAAAATACACTCTATATCTTGCTTGTGGCTTTCTCTGCCAATTTGATTTTCCCAATCTATATGAAGATTAAAGTCACCCATGATTAATGTTCTGCCTTTTTTACATGCCCTCATTATCTCCTAATTTGTTCTCTGTCCTACAGTATAGCTACTATCAAGAGGACTAAAGACAACTCCCACCTGTGTCGTCTTCCCCTTGTTATTTCTTACCTCCACCCATATGGATTCTACATCTTCTGATCCAAGATCATTTCTTGCTATCGTACTTATTTCATCCGGTACTAACAAAGTTTCTCCACCACCCTTTCCTTCCTGGCTGTCCTTTAGAAAAGTCACGTACCGCTGAACATTTAGCTCCCAGCTTTGATCTCCCTGTAACCATGTCTTTGTAATGGTATAACATCATACCCATTAGCCTCTATTTGTGCCGTTAATTCATTTATCTTGTTCCGGATACTACATGTATTTATGTAAAGAGCCATTAATTTTGCCTTTTTACCATTTGACCCCCCTTTGACCCTATTGTCTGCTTTTTTTAATGTTTGTATATTCTCTCCCTTCCTGTTACACTCTGGGAATCAATACCTAAACAGCTGCCCTGCAACGCTGCAATATCCTTTAGTTTTGTTAGCCTACATATCCCTGCTCCAGAACCCTCCCATCCTCCCCCCATTTAGTTTAAAACCCTTTCTACAGCCCTAGTTATTCGATTTGCAAGGACATTGGTCCTAGTACAGTTCAAGTCCCACCGGAACAGCCCCCTTTTACCCCAGTACTGTTGCCAGTGCCCCATGAATTGAAACCCATTCTTCCCACACCAATCTCTGAGCGTTTTAGCTCCTTGACTTTATTTACCCTATGCCAGTTTGCCCGTGGCTCAAGTAATAATCCCGAGATTATTACCTTGAAAGTTCTGTTTTTTAACTTAGCTCCAAACTGTTCAAATTCTTTCAGCAGAACTGCCTTTCTAGTCCTATCAATGTTGTTGGTATCAACGTGGACAACTGGATCCCTCCCCTCCCACTCCAAGTTCCTCTCCAGCTCTGAGATGTCCTTAACCTGGCATTGGGCACGCAACACAGCCTTTGGGACTCATGCTCATGGCTGCAAAGAACAGTATCCATACCTCTAATTATGCCATCCCCTATCACTACTATGTTCCTATTTCCTCCCCCTACTTGAATGGCTCCCTGTAGCACGGTGCCATGGTCAGTTTCCTCATTCTCCCTGCAGACCCCGCTCTTGTCCGCACAGCTTGCAAGAACCTAATAACTGTTGGACAATTGCAGGGGCTGAGGCTCCTCTAATACTACCCCCTGGGTTCCCATACTTGCCTCACCTGCAGTCACACCTTCATGTCCCTGATCACAGACCAGGTTTGAATGACCTAATCTGAGGAGTGTGACCACCTCCTGGAGCAAAGTGTCCAGGTAACTTTCCCCTCCCTGATGTGGTGCAATGTCTGCAGCTCGGACTCCAGCTCCTCACTCAGATCCGAAGTTCCTCAAGCTGCAAATACTTATTATGGATCTATTCACTCTGGATCACCTTGGTGTCTAGCAGTTCCCACATGCTGCAGCAGCAAAACATCACCCATCCTGCCATCACTATTGTATTTATTTAATTTATTAATTAATTACTCCAGTATCCCTGCTCTTTACACTTTATTGTAATTATCTTTACACCAGTATTGATGTTATACATTACTTTTACTTTAAAGACTAGAAATACTCACCAATCAGCTGCTTTCCCTGTACTCGAGTCACATTGTGATTTGTGATGTCACTCCGCCACTGGTCGCCCATGAAACTCCCCGCTTTTTTAAAAATGAAGTCTCCTTGTTCCTTTTTAAATGAAGTCTCCTCGCTCTTTTTTCAAATGAACTCTGCCCACTCTTTCTAAAAATTAAGTGTCCCGGCTCACTTTAAAATGAAATCTCTTTTTAAAATGAGGTCTCCCCACTCTCCGTGCTCTTTTTAAAATGAGGTCTCCCCGCTCTCCATGCTCTTTTTAAGATGAAATCTTCCTGCTCACTTTAAAATGAAATCTCTTTTTAAAATGAGGTCTCCCCGCTCAATTTAAAATGAAATCTCTTTTTAAAATGAAGTCTTTTTTAAATGAAGTCTCCCCGCTCTTTTTTAAATGAAGTCTCCCCGCTCTTTTTTAAATGAAGTCTCCTCGCTCTTTTTTAAATGAAGTCTCCCCGCTCTTTTTAAATGAAGTCTCCCCGCTCTTTTTTAAATGAAGTCTCCCCGCTCTTTTTTAAATGAAGTCTCCCCGCTCTTTTTTAAATGAAGTCTCCCCGCTCTTTTTTAAATGAAGTCTCCCCGCTCTTTTTTAAATGAAGTCTCCCCGCTCTTTTTTAAATGAAGTCTCCCCGCTCTTTTTTAAATGAAGTCTCCCCGCTCTTTTTTAAATGAAGTCTCCCCGCTCTTTTTTAAATGAAGTCTCCCCGCTCTTTTTTAAATGAAGTCTCCCCGTTCTTTTTAAGATGAACTCTCTCCATTCTTTTTAAAATGAAGTCTCTTTGCTCTCAGCACTCTTTTTGAAAATGAAGTCTCCCCGCACTCTTTTTAAATGAAGTCTCCTCATTCTCCGCGCTTTTTAAAAAAAATGCATAAATGGTAGAATGCATAATTTTCATTTAAAATAAATAAAATCATGTTTACAGTTTATGAATCAAAAAAGACCTAACTGAATTATAATTTTTTACAATAATTCTGTCAGTGAAGCCAACTTTAAAACAAACTTAGCTTAAGAGGCATAGAATTTTTTCAGCTATTAATTTTCTTGATTAAAAAAAGCTTCTAATAACATATCCAGGATAATTTATCATCTCAGCTATATTAGAAACAATAATGGTCTCAACCAAAAAAACTTGTTCCACAAACCAAAGGCATTGGTGGGATTTTCCGGCCCTGCGAGTGGTTGGCGTCATCATGGGCGGCCAAAATGTTCTCGTCCACAACGATGCCCACCGCTGGCAGGACCGGAAAATCCTGGCCATTAACTACAACCATGATGTAGCTATGCCACTTCAACAGGTTTATTTAGAGCATGATGATTTTTTTTGTTAAAATAATCATTTGAATCCATATAGTGCAGCATAACGATTAGCTTTCCATCCGCACAACAAAAACAAGGCTCTTACTTTTCTTGACTTAATATTTTTATCATGGTGATATGATCCAACTGGAAAAGGTTGAGAGACATGAATGAGGTGCAAAGAGCTGCATGCAGCTCCGAAGCTGCAGGTTGCAGATTTGTGCTCTAGCTGATAAATCAGTACTGCAATAGTATTGTTTGTCAGCAGACCTCAGCATTTTTAATTGGTGATTCTGTTTACACAACAGAAAGAAACTGCAAATAAAAATAGGAAAACCAACACAGGTTAGTTGATTGCTTTGCCAAGCTGCTTTACTCTGTCCATGAAAGCAACCACCCTGTGATAAGCCACCAACTCCTCTACTATTGATATTTTGACCTCTTTGTCTTTGGCTGCCTACAATGTTCTAATCAAGTGCAAGGGCTGAATTGAAGATCTGGTAAGGCAGCAGCTCTTACAGTTGCAGATTGGCATTAGAAAGCAGGTGGAAGAAAAGCTGAGCAATTGTTCAGAATGACACAGAGAACTGTGTGCGAAATTGCTCCATTTGATATGGAAGAGATGGGCATTCTACTGCAGGATGTGGATCAAGGAAGAATGGGCCATATTTCATGCATGGATGCAGATTTCCAACTGAAATCAATGAATCACCAGGTTCCCTCACATCTAGCAGCAAATGAGAAGACTTGCTGGTAATAAGCACCAATTATGACATACGCCTAAATTGGGAACTCCCACACCCACTTGGAGGTACCATTTAATGCACTGCACAAGCACTCTATTTTGAACACACACTTTTGTTCTGCCAAAGCAGGATGGCATACATTTCTGACAGATGGAAGTGGCTGTTATGGAACAACAAACAGCTGCCCAGAATTCCAGTTCAAGAGGCTTCTCTGCTCTTAAGAGATTTCTTACTGTAGCCAGCAGAATGGCTGCAGAGGATTGCCTAAGTTTTCTAAAAGCCATCCATTGAATGTTTACTTCAAATAATACAGGCAATGCGGCCTAGTACATGAAGAAAGCATTGTGGCTGCTTACTGGATAATGGCAATCCGTATGTATATTTTTTCTTTGATCAAATACTTAACCATTAATTGAATACAATCTTCTATTTAAGTAACTCATAGATTGTATCAAGAACACTGGTTATCTCATGAATGCTATCTATAATGCCCTGCATCGAAGGGAACCCTATCACCTGCTGAAAGCTGTGTGTGCTGTATACTCTATGCCTACTGTTTAAGCAGGAAAATTGTTTGTTAAGCAGGGAAAATGATGAAGGTGTTGCCCCTTACAAACGCAACAATTTTCCTTTGCTTGTTCAATGTATGCTACATTCTAGTGGGTCTGGCAGAGGTCCCATTCTGTCTATGACTATTGTACTGCATCAAAGCTTCGGAAGTATTTTCATTCCTCATTTTAAATCTTAAATTAGAAGCTCAACAGAATTCCTATCCTCACCGATGGTATGGTATGATTTAAATGGAAGCCAGAATCAAGAATATTGAAGAAAAATTTTGGCAGCAGAAACAAAAGTATAATTGCAAAGCCAGTGCATGGAGCAAAATCCACCAAAGTTAACTGCAAATGCAAAATAAAAGTCCTGTAAAAAATAGGTAACCACAAATATGTGGCAATAATCGCTTTATGGGCTGAAATTTTATGGTTCCCCTGGAGTGGGATGGCAGGCATCATAACAGTGGTGTCATGCCTGCTGTTTACCCACGTTGGCTGAGATTTTTACAATAATGATGGAGGTGTTGGGCAGTCCACTTGCCAGTGGACCAATTAAGGCCCTTGAGTGGCTAACTAGTTACCACTTAAGGATCTTTTCCCACCTCCACTGGGATTTTACCTGTTAGGTGGGGAGGCTGGCGTCAGTTATCCAAACGATTAGGTGAAACCTGGCAGACTGGTGGCCGGGCAAAGGGGGGGGGGGTGTGCCTGCTTTTCAGGCCCCGTCCACCCACCAGAGACCTCCCCAAGGTAATTCTACCCTCAGGTTTCCTCTGTCCCCAGTCCCTTTGCCAGGGAATGCTAGTCTGAGCCCAGACTTACCTTTAAGACTGACTATAATCGCTGCATGTCCCTTTCTGGGACTGCCTGTAGTCTCAGCAGTGGCCACTACTCCCGATGACGTTACTTGGACAAGAGAGCTGCCGACCATTTGATCAGCTGATAGCTGTGAGATGAGACTTCTTCCCCATGGGGGCAGATGGCCTGTCTCAAGCGGGTTGCGGGGCAAGTCGGCCAAGTGGAAATGGGCTCACCTCCGCATTTTACATTGGGGATGGGAACTCCGCCCCATCATAAAATTCAGCCTATGAAGTTGACTTAAGTTGACCAGATCTCAGGTGTCCATTTTATATAAATGAGCTGTATGGATAGGGGTTTAGCATTGGTGAGGATGGTTAGGGAGAGTAGAACCTCCTGCAGGGAACCCGATTTCAATAAATATTCCATTTGAAGGAGGCTTATGCTTGTCTGAGGTACAGAATCATCCAGTAGAATATTTGGCGCACTCCACACTGGCTGTGTGTCTGATTTCACAACCTATGTCTGTCATTACTGAATTCTGCTTTGCCAGTGAAGCCTTGTAAAATTGTTTCTGCTGTCTTGTCTTTTTTGAGGAAACTTTGTATCCTCTGGTCTGAACACTTGTCATTGGTAACTTCAGATATTATCCTTTTCCATAATATTTACAGCACTGGGTGTTGGCATCTGAAGGTAAGGGAGGCAGTTTGGAACTTTGAGCATAAACCCTCCATCAGAACATATTTCTGACAGAACAGAGGAGTCCTTTTGCCATGAAACTGACAGGCTTGCAAGCTTCTGATCAGTGAAACTGAAAAGATCCAGTCATGGCCAGATGAGAGGCTGTTGCTCAAGCACTTACTCTCTGAGATTACCTTAACTCCTTGATAAGAGGTTCCAACCTCTTTGAAGTCACTTCAAACGTCTTGCATTTCACACACTTTTAGCTGCACTTCCTGCTGCTAGCCTTCACCATGGCATGAGACCAGCTTATGCAACTCTACCTTGCACCTCTGACAAAGAACAAGAGGAGCAGCCACACCAACACCAGCGGCAGCAGGAGCAACAAACAGGACCAGCATGAGGTGTCTTCTCCTCAGTCACATGCAGCTCCATATGGCAGAGGGGATGGAAACAGGGACTATGAAGTATGAAAGTGAGGATGAGTGCTGGCTGTTTAGATCAGGATGTAAGATCCATGGAAAGGAATGAATGAATGCAGCTGCAAAGTGTGCAGCTCTGAACAGTGCTGTGCAGGAGAACCTGAGGAAGTCTAGAATGTGGGGCTTGGCACCTAGCAATATTATGCCACTTAACTCTTCTATCTCCCTGAGGTCCTGAATCCTCTTGGTACACTATCTCCAGGTTGGAGGGATCATACTTCTGCTGATGACTTCTTCAACCACTTCAATGCATGCCTGCTGGGTTGATGAGGTTGTCTTCTTCCTTCTATCTTTGGGAGAGCTCACCTCACTGCAGTCTCACAGCAGAACCTCCAGTTAAGAATCAGAGAACCAGGGAGTAGCCTTCTGTTCCTAAGTTGCTGCTGCCTCAAAAATCCATGTCCAGTTGAGGAATTCTAACCCATGTCAGGGTCCTTTTAATTAGAAATATGTCCTTCGACAAAAACTGATGAGTCATTCTGCTCACCCTCCCTCACTGGCCAGGGATCTCAGAGCCAGGATGCTAATGTCATGGCTCATTAAAAGCACTTTAGCAAAGCCCGCTGAAGAATTTGCTAATGTTCCAGCTGTTTTGTTAGGGACTAATTAAGGTGAGAAAAATTCCACCCATAGTTTTAGCCTTTAATGTCCATAAAGTTTAAATCCCTATTTAGCATTAAGGAACATTACTTTTATATTATTTAAAAACACTTAGTAATTAATTTATTCTGAAAGCCAAATGGAGCTCTGGGTAGCAGGTACCAGAATGCCACACACAGAATTTGGGGTTGTAGTGATGATGAATTGGGTACTGTGTAAAACTGACAGTGTATGCACATGCACAGTTAAAAGCAAAAGTCTGGAAATTATTGTCAGTGATGCCCTGTACCTTCGTAGGGTGTGTTGTTGTAATCTTTGTTGATGAAATCAGTACAAAATGAGTGATTTGACATCAACTTCAATGAACATGTTAAGTAAGCCTTGATAGCTGAGCTCTTAACAACATAATATATCATAATTACTGCTGAACAACTTCTCTGGCCATGAAAATCTAATTTTAGAAGTGTGGGGGCTCATTCCATCAGAAAAAGACTTGAAAATTGCATGATTTTCAAAATTGATAATTTTTTAAAGATGGTTGATAATTTTCAGCTTCTACCTTAATGCCACATGCATGTCCCAATCTCTATTTTGCTTTTGGTACAATGAACAAAATGTGAGTTAAAATTCCCAATTCTTACTTCCTGTTTTGCTGTATATGTGAACTCATCAATGTGATTGGAAGATCAGCTTGTTGCTAAACACCATATATGGCAGAAAATTCAAAGTCACATTAGAATAGAAGAAAGCCACTTCTGGAGCCAACTAAATCTTTGTGGGCAGATTTTTTTCAAGGTTAGTGGTCCTTTTGCCTCTGACCATAAAATCCAGGTCATTATGTATTATTCATACAAAATTAAGATTGCTTCCTAGGTGAGTGTAAACTAGACAAATTGAAGATTTAAAAGTACTTGTATGAAACTCAACTAATATAGTTTCACATTTTCTTGTCAAACAAAACCATGGTCTTTACAATGAGCAAAACACAGATAGGCCTGATTTTCTGGTCAGCGTGCAGGGTGGGCCCTGCTCGCCGATGCGTAAAATGACGCAGTGACGTCCGGCGTGCATCCCGATGTCACAGTGCGTCATTCTGATCTTCAGTTTGGTAGGCGCACACCAGAGTTGGCTGAGCGCCCACTGAACTGTCAGAGGCCTGTTCGGGCCATTTAAAAACCAATTGTAACAATTAATAGGGCTGCCTGTCCAACCTTAAGTTTGGTGGGCAGGCGAAGAGCCCACGCAGCGTTTGCATTTTTTATGGAACCTCATCCACGGGCGTGATGAGGTTTCATGAACGGTATATAAGTTTAATTAAAAAATTTATCAAAATTCATTGACATGTCCCAGCTCATGTGACGCTGTCACATGAGGGGACGTGTCTGAATTTCTTTTTCTTTATTTCAATTTTTCATGATCAAAGTAATCTCCCTGAGGCAGCTCTGTGCCTCAGGGAGGTTTCTGCGCTCTCTCGTGCGCATGAGCAAAAGAGTGCAGGCCCCGACTCTCCCTCCTCCCCCACATGGAGCGCTCAGCGCTTCCGGATCCGCGTCATGCTGGGTGGGCCTTAATTGGCCTGCCCATGTAAAATGGCGGCGCGCAACCCATAGAAACTTATGACTTTAACAGAAAACAAGATACAGATAAGAAAGAGTCAGGGAAAGAAGCTGGTGAGAGAAAAAAGAAAGAACAAATGGTGGCAAAGGTAAACTCACTGGATGAGCTAGCAAAACATTTCAGCTGGCATTATTTTGAATAAATGAAATTTTCAAATCTTGGGAAGATTTGTAAATTTAAGTGATAATGCTGTACTATGATAAGAATCAGACTGAATGGGGTAGAAAGAAACCAACTGAAACTGGCACGCAAGCCGAAGACAGAGAGAGTAAACAGTGGGAGTTCAAACTAAGAGTGAGAGGAGCAGGTGTTTGGATTCGGACAGGAGACAGAGAGGAAGCAGCAAGATATAAGATCCAAAAAAAGGAAGCAATGGGAGCTTGGATTCAGGAAAAGAGGAAACAGCGAAAGTTCAGACTCACAAGAGAGTAAAGCGGCAGGAACCCAGGTTGAGAGAAAAATCAGCAAGGCCTCATAAGATAAGGAAAGCAGCAGTAGCTAGGATGCAGGTATGAGGCAGAGAAAAAATAGTGTAAACTTATATTCAGATACAGGAAGAAGCAGGGGCTTGGATTCAGAAAGTGAAAATGGGGGAACCCGGATCAGAGAAAGCAGAAGCTCAGATTGAGGGGAGGGAGTGAAATAGTGGGAGATCAGTTTCAGAAAGCGAGAAAACAACCAGAGCTTAGATTAAGGGAGGGGAAACAGCGGAAGCTTGGATTCCAAAAGGGAGAAAGCAGCAGGAACTTAGATTCAGTGAGATAGAATAAGCAGTGGGAGCTTAGGTTACGACTGGAGACAAAAAGAGAGGAAACAGGTGAAAGCTGGAACTAAGAATGTAGAATGAGAGGGAGCAATGGAAGTAAGGACTCTCGCCTATTTAAGACCAAAAAAACCAGAAAAGGTGGAAGGCCATAAGAAGGAAAGTGTTAATTAGCAAGAATTAACAAAGAAAAGAAAACCTTAATTGCGTTTGTCAGAGCAAATAAAAATGTCAGTGAATGTGTGGAGTACCTATTAACTTCCCTTATTCTCGCTGGACTGTAAGAAAATGGGTAGTAAAGCTGACACCTTCTTACAATTCCGCAGCCAATTGTTTTCCTCAAGTTCCTGTGATTGCAAGAATTTACATTTTCATCTCTGAAAATGATGGAGCATCATTTTGAATCTTCTCCTGCTAGATGCATTTCTGACTTTTAGGGCAGAAGTTTACAAGTTGGTGAGCGGGGGCAGAGCCTGCAGGCCGACGTGTAAAATGACACGCGGTGACCTCCCAACATCACCGTGTCCGATTTAAATTTTCAGGAAGGCGGGAGCCTAGTGAAATCAGCTGCGCGCCCGCCGACCGGTCAATGGCCAATTGAGGCACTGACAGGGTCAATTAAGTAATTAAAAGGACCCGGCCGTCCAACCTTAAGGTTGTCTGGCAGGCTAGGAGCCCCGGCGGGAACTAGAAAAAACATGAAACCTCATCCACAGGCGGGATGAGTTTTCATGTAAGCTTTAAAAAATTAATAAAGATTTTGTAAAAATTATGGACATGTCCCAACTCATGTGACATTGTCACATGAGAGGACATGTAAGGGAAGTTTTATTTTTCTATTTTTATCTTTTTTACATTTAGAGCCCATCTCCCTGAAGCTGCACTTAGCCTGCACCAAAGAGCATACTCTTAATTTTGGGATTCCCCCCACCCCACCCCACCCCCCACCCTGCACAGGGAGTGCATAGCGCCTCTGTGTGATGTCACACTGGGTGGGTCTTAATTGGCCCACCCACGTAAAATGGCAGCGCACCTCCGATCGTGGGCACTGATTGGAAGCGCGCCTGCCCATCAACCTCCCCCCCACCCCCGACAGGGGGAAAATTCAGCCCTTAAATTCACTTTTGCCCTTACTGAGTCAAGTCCCTGAACAAACCATTTAATCAGTTCTCTATTAAGTATCACTCTTTCTTTCCTGCTCTTGCAAGGGTTGTTTATGGTGCATTGTGTTGTTCTAACTTCTTTGCCCTCATAAAATGGATCATACCACGCTTTCTAGTCATATTCTTTGTTGTGTGCTGAGACAAAGAACAAGGAAGAAAACATATGTTCTGGCACTAGAAAGCAAAGTGAAGGTAAATAATTCTTCCAACTGGGAGACAGGGATGGGAACGGGAAGGAGTCTGGAAACAAAGGGAACACAAATGCCTGTTGCTTTTGTACCTCTTTGAACCTCCAGACTTGTGACAATAGTTGCAATGGCATACATATAGAAATAATTTGCTCCCCATTTTATGATTATGCTCATGTCACTTGGTCTGAAGGTTGTGCGAGATATGTTTACAGAAGGGAATGCTGATGAGTAAACTCATCTAGAAACAGATAAAGCACAAGGTGGCAATTATACAACAAAAGTAACCCAAAACTCCCAAGTGTTTTAAGTTAAGTCTTCAATCTGAAACAAGAATTTTTTGTTGTTTTATTTTTGTAATCACTTAAGCAGCTGCACATAACCTTCTGTGTTGTATGGTTAGCTTTGGCAACTCTGAATGTCCACCTCATCTATTTAGAAGAAAATCAAAATTGGTCTGGAATTTTAACATTAATTTCAGTTTTCTCATCCTTTGTCTACAATATGCAGATCTTGATAACAACAGAAAAAAAATGACGATATGAATTCCATGGGATCTACTACCATGTTTTCCAACATCTCTCACACTTGATGCCTTATCTGCTCACCACAGGACTTTATTCAGGGAAGGATAGGCAAGTTTGACACCAAAATCTAAGTTGAATGTAAACAACTTATTAGTTGTTAGAATTAAAATAATTACCACCTCTCTTGAAGGCTGCTCTCAGAATCCTTTAGTTTTGTCCTCAGATGTCTAATGGTAACCTCCTTTTGCTGCAGTGGAGTCAAGTACTGCTCCGGGTTTGGGGGCTTAATGCCATGATTATCACTGCAAGAAGTGTATTTACCAGATCGCCTGGAAAATGCAGATAATGAAAGTAAAAGGAAAGAAGAGAATGAGTTATTGAAGCCCAGGTGAACAAAACAGTTGAGGGATTTAAAAAAGGAAATCTCATTGTTAATGAACTAGATAAAAATAATAACTGGGTACAAAGAGTTCTAATCAATAGATCACTTTTTTCACAAGCTTTTCTATAAATGGAGTTGAATGCTTTAAGCGGTTGCCAATGATATTGAAGCAGACTTTATAGGTAGAATTTGAACCTTCATGTAAGATGGCAGAATTTTGCTTTTGTATTAGTTCCCCAATCCTATTATTTGGGCCACACATGTTAATTCAGCTTGCTCATATGTTTGAGTTCAGTATTCAGTCTGAGCTGAATGTCCTGAGTAGTCTTAAAAAAAAGCATTGTAGGCAAGCATTCCCATTCAGTGTTTTATTCACCCAGAAGTTGAATCTATTTACATTACTTCACTATTTATTTTCAATAATCCTCTCTGAAATTGGCAGTGGAAAGAGAAAAGAGGAAAAAGAGAATAAAATGGCTATGTAGAAGTCTGTGTGTACAACATTTTAAAAATATATACTTCTATTCACAAACCACAAGTTTCTGTTACAACTACACAAACAATAAAAATAACAAATACATAAGTTATTCTACTTAAGCAATGTTCAAAGAATGCTCTAAAGTGACATTTCATGAATATATTTATGTCTATATATGTAGATCCCTCATTTGGATCCCATATTTGCTATTTTTTGGCCTGGATATAAACAGGGGTGGTTACATACAAAGGCAGGGGATAACTTTTGGCTGAGAAAACCACAACAGGCCATAGGGCCAAGTAGATCCGATTCACAATCTCATTGTGCATGTAAGGGCGGGGGGGGGGGGGGGGGGGGGGGTGCGTGGTGGAAAAGAGTGGGGGAGCAGTGGGTGACTCCAGGATCTGATTCTAGAACCAAGGGTCTTCTTATGGAGGTAGGGTTCTGATAGGGCAGGGAGCTTCCAGGACAAGGGAAAGGAGGAGCAGGAGTGCCTTCCCTTGTTGTAAATGTGCTTAACTCCTTTCCAAAGTTGTCCTCGCGTTCTTTCAGCTGTTGAGTTTCCCCAAGGCCTGGAAACCCAGCCGGCCAGGATTAAACCTGCAAAGCAGGTTATGCCATTCCCAGCATAATATTTAAATTGCCAGCCTGCCACCTCAAAATGGGCAGGTTGGAGTAGGGTATGGGGATTTTTAAAATTTTAACCTCAGCCTAGCTCAAACTCATCTGGTAAAATCCAGCCCATAGCTTTTAGCTTTCTTAAGATAAATTCCATCTTTCTGTGCTAATCAATATTGTATAAGCACAATAACATTTATTCTATAATTTCTGCACTATAATCAATCACTGCAACAAGAGCATTTTGTTTTTACTTACATATTGAAAGACTGCTATGCTGAATAAAATAATTTTATGTTGGTGAAGTTCACTGTAACAACACTAAGTTCTCATTCAATCTTATTTTTGTGAGGACAGTAGTCCTTCATTGAGTGTATTTTCTCCTTTATATTTGATGATTCAATGCTCTTTCTGGAATGGAGAGAATGGGCAAGTAATATGCTCTTCGGTCATCATCAATACCACTCTGGAACCAATGTTGTTGTGAAAGCCGCAACAGAATACTTTATCCATTTTCTTTGCTCCACCCTCCACAAACTTCAGCTCATCCAAAATTGGCTAACTATCCTAACTCTCACTTAACCACCACCTCGGTGCTTGCTGTCTACATTGGCTCCCAGCCCACCAATGGGTCAATTTTAAATGCAAATTTCACTATGGCCTGCTCCACCATGGTCTATTCCTTTTCCTTAAACAGCTCTACAATCCTCAAAGATCGGTGCGTTCCTCCAATTCTGGCCTCTTCTGCACTCCCTACTCCCTCCTCCCCAACAGTTGTGTTCATGCCTTCAGCTGTCTAGGCTGTGAGCTTAGAAATTCCCTCCCTAAATCTCTTCATTTTGCCACTTCTCTCTGCTTTTTATGACCCTCCTTAAAACTTAGCTGTTTGACCAACCTTTTAGTCATCTGTGAATAGCTTCCTCTTTAGCTTGGTGTCAAATTTTGTCTTTATTATGCTCTTGGGGCTCCATATCAATACAAGTTGTTTTTGTTCAGCAGGTAAGTGCATAGCTTTGCTCAGTATCTCATTGCTGTATTGCAGAACACAAGGACTTGTTCATTGGTGGGGAAGGAAAGTGAAGGTTTTGTGAATACAAATTTATACCCAAGCATTCCTCAGTGTTGTCTTTCAATCCTATGAGGCAACATGCTATCTCTGCGTTAATGGTTTTCAAAGTACCACTGATTTCCTATATCTTTCTTGTTCATGGTGTTGCAGCATGGAACGGTTCATACATTGACATAGGAAGGCCATTTCTACCAAATGAATTCTAAGACACAATTCCCTAGTATTCATTAGAATGTTATTAGGACTTTTTTATTTAAATTTCAAGAACACCATAATACTGATCATTTCAAACTGAAGAACAATCAAAGTTTACAGCACAGGATGTGACTGTTCGCTCATCATGTCTGTGCCAAATCTTTGTAAATGCAATCCAAAATTAAATCACTGCCCTGCAGTAACCTCAGGCCCTTTTATCTTCCTCTGCTTCGATTCTTTATCCACCTTGCATTAAAAGATTCCTCAATTGCTCCCTAAGGCAAAACATTCCATGCTACACAACATTCTGCAGAAAGAAATTTATTCTAATTTCTTTGTTTGCTCTCTTGATAACGATTTTAAACAGATGACAGCTTGTCACTGTGGCTGATTTTCAGCAGGATGGAAAATAGGCAGTTGCAGATGAGCCACCAGTCTGACATCTTGCCCAATTTTCCTTTCCACTGAATTGGAAAGGATTGTATTCATTTTTAATAATAGAAATAGGAAGAAAACAATGCAGACTTACACCAATCATAAGGAAGCTTATTTACAACTGGAACACACGGTTAAGTCCCAGAGTTAGTAATCTGTCAAACTTGCTTGCCTCAGGTAGCAATTCTGTTTTGTTTTCGTTCAATGATTCAGTAATAGCCATGTACACAACAGCCTTTGGTTTCATGTTTCCTGCTGACCTGAATGAGCATACAGAAGTCTGCAGTTCTTCTGGATAAAGAATAGCATGTTGTGTTAAACTCAGCATTTATAAATAGGAAAGAGGGAAAAAAAAACACCAGAGATTTGAGTCATTTGTCTGCTCATGTGCAGCTACCATGGTTACAATAAAAGCAGTCTTTTTGGGGTTTTTTTCAAGAGAAAAGTTAGACACAACAGAACAATTATTCACCAACACATTATGCTACTTCAGGTAAGATTTTTAGAAATAACACTCTAAATATCTGCAGCAGAAGCCCTTAAACATCAGGAAAAGTTTTCATTTTTGGTTATCACAAACAAAGTTATCAATGTGATCTTCAGAATTTCAACTTCCTTAATCATTCACTATAACTATAGACCTTCTATTGGAATATTAATGCAGAACTAACATAAACTATAAGGTAATTGCCCATGGATAATCCCACATTTGGAAGTAATTCCAGGCATCCTGTTTACACATTTCATTCTATCATACCTGTATGCTGTACCCAATACTGTAGTTATCACCCCAAAAATGAAAGCAGTTATATTATTAAACACAAGCATACATCACATACTTCACCATATGTTTTAATATTTGAATGATATGACTAAAGAGCAACAATGTACTTTTAAGAATTCTGCAGCACAAAATGAATAACAGAAGTATGGCTTCATCTCCTGGTATTAGCAATTCAGTCAGTTCCACACTTCAGTACAAACCCACACAAGCTCTTCAGAGGTATAGGAAATGTTAAAAATATTGGTATTTTTGCTTCCTTGTCATAGAATAATATGCTCTTACTTCTTGGCTGAAAGAAGACCAATGACAGTCATGGGAGGAAATAGACACAGAGTAATTCAGAAACAAAATACATGTAAATCATCAGTTGTATAGTTGCTGCAATGAAAATCAAATCTAGGACAATCCTAAAATCAACGGGTAGTTGCCATAGAACTGTTCACAGCAAACCATCTGATGTCAGCAGTTGTTTCTATATATATAACACTGCATACACCCTGGAAATCGGAAATACTCAGACATCAGAGAAGAGGTTAACAGTTGCCAGTTCAATACAAAAATCATGAGTTGAGTCACCAGGAATTGGCTGACATTTCAGCAAGTGGGTATGGGAGGAAGAATGGTTCCTTTTGTTTACAGATTTAATTAAAATCTGCTGTAACTGAATCAGTAATTGGTGTTTGACAACCACTAAGGCCTGCCCAAAAAGACTCATGTTAAATCAATTAAGCAATTCCTTCCAGGCATTAATTTGACTGTTTTCATAGCTTCTTCCATTATTTGTCCACACGCTCAAAAGGCCTTGAAGCCATTAGTTTTGAACAATTTATGATACATCTTTGAGTCAAGAGCGTTAAATCAGACATTTATAAAAGCAAAATTCTACGCTAGAGACTTGCACAGATGATTCATAAGTCTTTTAGTAATTGATTTTTACTGCAACAGCTGTAATTATTGTTTTTTTCTGAACTCTAATTGTGTTCATAATGTTCTACTTGTTTCATTTCCTTAAATTTTCTCTTTCTCCTTACACCCTCCATCATACACCATTAACTGATTCCTGAATTCATTATTAGATTCGTAACAGTAATGACAGCCAAGAGTTTACAAAGCTTAAACATTTCTGTGTGACCTTTTTCTGTGTATAAATGTGAGATATCATTGCTGGGAATGGAACAATTAGCATCTTGAGCACCCAGTCAAGTTCTCCCAGTCCATCTATGGCATGGCATAGTTAGATGCTTCACAATGCACCATTCTAGGAAAAGCACCTTCACCATATGATTATTCTAATGCCCACACTTGCTACATAATTGAGATTTTGTCAAATAGTGTCAATTTTGGGCAGTTTTGTTCCCTAGGCCCTCGTCCATAGAAAACTGGATTCAGACTACGTCAACCCATTTCAAATAAAGCTCTTCCAGCAACCAGAAAGTCTTGAGTGTCATCCCATTAGTCAAGGCTAGATTGGAACTTAGATTCCAAACATGAAAGATCAGCATCTAGCCCAGCACACATCCCACTCCTTCCTTCCACACATTATTTCATGCTGTTTTAGATTTTATTTCTCTAGATATGATAAGGACTTGGATAGACTTCTGTTTGACTTCATAAGAATTTTTAAAAAATCAAGCTCATTTCAAGGCTATGGAAAGAACAGGTGAATGGGACTAATTGGGGAGTTCTTTCAAGAGCTGGCACAGGTACGGTGGATAAATGGCTTCCTTCTGTACAATCCAGTGCTTTCCTATTACTTTTTATGCAATAGCCACCATTTAAGAAGTGATTTAATTCTAATATGCCAGCTCTCACAGCATCACCATTCTAATTCTGAGCTTTCCTTGCTGTTACTACTGCTCTCTATTGATAGATCTTGTTCATTCTGTTGATGTGACTGTCATTTTAGTTTTAAATCACAATTATAAAAACATCAGAATAAAATTCATAGCAATCTGAATGCAAACTAGACTGTTTAGGTTGCAGGGTTTTCTTCAATCTTCAAATGACTTTTATCCTGCACAAATCAAAGCAGTAAAGTGTAGTTGGATTATTTCTGGAGCAACTATATGCCTAGCGTGCCTACATAAATGTTGTCACCACACTGCAGATAAGCATGCAGTACATGATATCCTACATCTGTACCATATAAATCATAGTACCTACACCACTATGCCAATCCATTCTAATCTTAAAGATACAAGCAAAATAGATGTTTTTCCAGGCTCCTACTATTTTCCAGGCAAATACTGTAGGCCACTGCCATCTCAGGATTGCCACCCCCTCCATGATTGGTCCTCCCCTGGACTGCCTCAAAGAGTGGGTTTGGACAAGCCAATTGTCAAGATACAGGAAAATATTGAGGTCCTACATCATGAAATATTCTAGAACTATGGGACAAACACTTGGTAGAAGTCCTAAACCATGAGCAAAGGTTAAAGGGTACTGTCTCATTCTGACAGCTTTGAATGTAAAAACTGAACCTGAGAAACTTTCAATGACGCTCTTTTCTATCGATTTAGAAGTAAGCATCTTATTGGTTTATATTTTCTAGACAATCCTCTGAGCAAACAATATGTTGTTTCGTTTCTGACTTTATTCAGTTGTGTCATTTGTAGCATTCATGGTTGGCCTCACTCTAGGATTCCTAGGGAAAAGAGAGAAAAAAATCCCACCAGAAGGATGGAAATAGAAGACACCTGTGTTGGTTTAAACATCATCTGACCTAAATGACATCCAAGGAAAAAATGTTTCAAGTTCTTCAATGAGAAGTCTAAAGCAAGGTGTAGAGAACACAATTTTAACTGTGGATAGATGGACAGCCATAGACCTAGGGGTTTATACACATGTAAATGAGAGAAAACATGCAAGACCATCATTCTTCAACATGATAACACTTTAATATATTTGCAAAGCATGTGGTTTTCCTAAGCAATCAAGTTAGATGTCACTCCTACTGTATTTAGAGGATGTGTAAAATGAAAGGAAAAAGTGATCTCCAAGATTTTCAAGAATTTTATCACTCCAATGTTTAAGGATTAATCTTTGTCATTTATGTACAAATTCCTTGTAATTCATTTACAACCTAAAATTTAGGATTTAACAATAAAAAGAATTTGAAGATCATTTCCTTGAGTATGCACCGCTCAAATATTTGGTGCCTTAGCATTTGAAGTGATTGTTGGTCAACTCCAAAGGCAGAAAGACCTGTGATTGCAGGTGTCACATAGAAGTAAATGATGTAGCACAGAAGCTGGCCATTCAGACCATCATTCCAGTACAAGCTCTTTTCAAGAGTTATCCAATTAGTCCCATTAACCCAGTCTCTTATTTAACCAATTCCCTTTTGTAAGTTTTTGTTGAATCTGCTTCCAAAATCCTTTCAGGCGATGCATTCCAGACCATTTTAACTCAGTCCTCATCATGCTTCTGTTTCTTTTGCCAATTGAAAGTTTCATTAAAGTTGTCAGGGATATCAGAAGAATCAGGGGGTGGCTGGGCAAGTTAGGGGAAGATCAAGGGGAGATGAGTGGTCAGGACAAACTGAAATGGTTGGTGGGTGGGGGGGAGGCACACAAACCATAGGCAGTGGGTGAAGCAGATAAACTGAATCCAGAAGGGAGGTGGAAAGTCACTTATCTCCTCATCTTCATTTAGCCATTGGACTTCCAGAGGCTGTAACTCTTTTAGAGTTAAAACAATTAAACTAAATTAACAAAATGAGGGATAAATCAAGCACAGCCCCTAATTCAGGTCAGCTGTAAAACTAAGGACAAAGTTTAAAGGAAACTTACAAACTTTAAACCAAAATGTGATCAAAGAGGTCAATAAAACACCCCAGTCCCCGCGGTGCCCACCGAGCACGGAAGGCCTCGAGAGTGCCGGCAGACACCGCGTGCTCCCTCTCCAGGAACATTCGGCCGCGAACGTAGCCGCGGAAGAGGGACAAACAATCGGGCGGGACTCCCCCATCGATCGCCCGCTGCCTGGACCTGTTAATGGTCAACTTGGCCAGGCCCAGGAGCAGGTTCACGAGGAGGTCCTCCTCCTTCCCGACCCCCTTCCGCACCGGGTGTCCGTAGATCAGGAGCGTGGAGCTGAAGTGCAAACAAAACATTAATAAAAGGCTTTTTAAATAACTAAAAAGGGAGTGCAGCCTACCACACCCTAAATAAGCGTGGTCCACGGACTCCACAAGACCACAAAAAGGGCAGGTGTCCTGGGAGTCTGTTAACCTATGCATTCTACGATTGTAGGGGACTGCTGCATGCAACACCCTCCAACCCAGGTCCCCAATAGAAAGTGGGAGGACAATCCCGTAGAGGGCCTCCCATCGGGGGCCTCCACCGCCGGACGGCAACAAGGCACACCAGGGCGTGTCCGGGCAGCTGACAAGGGCGAGAAAATGGACAGTGTGCAGCAGCAGTCCGTACAGACAGCTCCTCCGCGCCGTGCCAAATGGCACAGAGGGCATGTCCCCAAAGCGGCTCATATTGCAGGGCACCGGCACCTGAGGGAGGGGTCGGGGCTTGGGGCTTCCAGAGGCTGTAGAGGGTTAAATTTAAGATGGTGGTTAAATATGAGACATGCAGCCTCATTATGTTATTTAAATTGCCATAACGCCATCTGGGAGTGGGTTGGTTGCCCACCCTCTATTCCAGCTCTGTCAAAACTGGAAGTGGACAGGTTTGGTTCAGGATTCAGATTTTTAATACTTTGACACCTCAACAAACTCAAATTTGCTAATTTCCAATGGATTTTGCATGTTTTTTCAAACCAGCCTTCTCAACTTATCCTACCACATTCAGAGATTTGTGTACTTACACCCCAAGGTTGCTTTCTTCAGCAACCCGTTTAAAAATATTCAGTTTTTTATTTCTTTTTTCTCATTCCTACTAAAATATGTATCACCACATTTCTCTGCATTAAATTGTCTGCCATATGTCTGCCCATTTCACTATTCAGTCGATATCTTCCTTAAGACTGTTAACCTCCTCACTGTTCATTACTTTTACAAGTTTTGTGTCTTCTACAAACTTAGAAACCCTGTATACCCAAATCCAGAACATTAATATATATGTAAAAGTGGCATTTATAATATTAGCCCTGTGGGACCCACTTTATACTTGCATCCAGTCTGAAAATCAACCATTTACCACTTCTCTCTATCTTCTATCTCTTAGCCAATTCCACCTCCACGCTGTCACTTCCCCATTAATCTTATTGGCTACAGTTTTGATAACAATGATATGATGTGGTACTTTACCTGGTATAGGGTGTATGTGCACTTATCAGTGAAGGCTGCACCGCTGGTTGAGAAAGTGGTTAATAAGACATATGGGACCCAGGGCTTTATAAATAGAGGCAAAAGCAACAAAGTTATGGTAAACCACTATAAAACACTGGTTCGGCCTCAACTGGAGTATTGTGTCCAATTCTGGGCACTACACGTAAGGAAAGATGTGAAGGCACTGGAGAGGGTGCAGAAAAGATTTACAAGAATGGTTCCAAGCATGAGGGACTTCAGTTATGTGGATAGCTTGGAGAAGCTGGAGCTGTTCTTAGAGAAAAGAAGTTTGTGAAGAGATTTGATAGAAGTCGAATCATTAATGGTCTGGAAGAAAGAGGTAAGAAGAAACTGTTCTCATTGGTGGAAGAGTTGGGAACCAGATGACATCGAATTAAGATGAATGGCAAAAGAACCAAAGGTGATGTGAGGAAAATCATTTTTACACAGCAAATGGTTAGGATCTAGAATGCACTGCCGGAGGGTATGATGGAGTCAGATTCAATCGTAGCTTTGAAAAGGGATTTGAATAATTTTCTGGATAATTATTGGATAATTAGATCTTTCAGAGGTTCCCAGCATCACAAATGGCAGTCTTCAGCCAATTCAATTCATTCCAAGTGATATCAAGTGATGGCTGAGGGCACTGGATAGTGCAAAGGCTATGGGCCCTGACAATTTTCTGGCAATAGTACTAAAGATTTGTGCTCCAGAACTTGTTGTGCCCCTAAGCTAAGCTGTTCCATTACAGTTGCAACACTGGCATCTAGCAGACAGTGTGGAAAATTGCCCAGTATGTCCTGTACAAATCTAACCTGGCCAATTGCTGTCCCACCAGTCTATTCTCAATCATCAGTAAAATGATGGAACAGGTCAAGAGTGCTATCAAGCGGCACTTGCTTAGTAATAACCTACTCACTGATGCTGAGTTTGGGTTTCGCTAGGGTCACTCAGCTCCTGACCTCATTACAGCCTTGGCCCAAACACGGACGAAAGACCTGAACTCCAGAGGCGGGGTGAGTGGCTGCCCTTGACATCAAGGCAGCACTTCACCAAGTGTGGCATCAAGGAACCCTGGCAAAACTGGAGTCAATGGGAATTAGGGGAAAACTCTCCACTGGTTGGAGTCATACCTAGCACAAAGGAAGATGGTTGTGGTTGTTGGAGGTCAAACATCTCAATTCAAGGACATCACTGCAGGAATTCCTCAGGGTAGTGTCCTAGGCCGTTTTCAACTGCTTCATCAATGACCTTCCATCATAAGGTCAGATATGGGCTTGTTCGCTGATGACTGCACAACGTTCAGCACCATTCACGACTCCTCAAATACTGAAGCAGACCATGTCCAAATGCAGAAAGACCTGGACAATATCCAACTTGAGCTGACAAGTGGCAAGTAACATTCGCGCCACATAAGTGCCAGGCAATGACCATCTCCGAGAAGATAGAAATCAACCATTGCGCTTGACATTCAATGGCATTACCATTGCTGAATCCCCCACTTTCAACATCCTGGGGATTACTATTGACCAGAAACTGAAATGGACTGGCATATAAATACTGTGGCGACCAGAAGCTAGGAATCTTGCAGCGAGTAACTCACCGCCTGACTCTCCAAAACCTGTCCACCATCTACAAGGCACAAGTCAGGAGTGTGATGGAATACTCCACTTGCCTGGAGCTCCAACAACGCTCAAGAACTTGACACCACCCAGGACAAAGCTGCCCGCTTGATTGGCATCCCATCCACAAACATTCACTTCCTCCACCACCGAAACACGGCAGCAGTAAAGTGTACTATCTACAAGATGCACTGCTGGAACTCATCAAGCCTCCTCAGACAGCACCTTACAAACCCACGACCACTACCATCTAGAAGGCCAAGGGCAGCAGACACATGGGAACACCATCACCTGGAGGTTCCCCTCCAAGCCACTCATTATCCTGAGTTGGAAATATATCGCTGTTCCTTCACTCTCGCTAAGTCAAAATCCTAGAACTCCCTCCCCAACAGCACTGTGAATATACCTACACCACATGGACTGCAGCGGTTCAAGAATACAGCTCACCACCATCTTCTCAAGGGCAACTAGGGGTGGGCAATAAATACTGGCCTGCCAGTAAAGCCCACATCCCGTGAATGAATAAAAAAAAAGTTGCTCTTGCAGAGAGCCAGCATGTACATGAAGGGCTGAATGGCATCCATCTGCGCTGTAACAATTCTATGATTTTATGATTCAAAAACCTTTATCAAAAACCTTATGAAAGTCTATAACCATAAGAACAGGCGCACTATCTTCATCACCCTCTTCATTAACTTCATCAAAAAACTTGATAAAGTTACTCAAACAGGATTTGTCTTTAACATATTCGTGTTGTCATTAATTAATCCATACTTTTTGAAGTGACAATTACTTCTGTCTTGGACTATTATGTCTAATGATATCAGGCTGGCTGGCTTTTAACTCTTTTGAGTACAAACCCGTTTCCATCTGTTTCAGATGAAGTTATGTTGTTTCATAGTTTTGCCATTGTGAGATTTAAACTCTTGATCTTGGGGTTACAAACCCAGTAACATAACCACTTGGCTATTTAGGCCAAGCCTCTGGCTGGCTTGTAGTTGCTCGGTTTATTCTTCTCTTTTTTGAACAGGTGTGTAACATTTGCAATTCTCCTGTTCTGTGGAATCATTCCCATTTCTAAAGAGAATTGAAAAGTTACGGCCTGAGCCTCCACCATCTCCACCCTTACTTCCTTCAGCAACCTACCATGCATCCTATCCAGACTGAGTGACTTATCCACTTCAAACACTGCCAGCCTTTTAAGCACCTCCTCCATTTTTATCCTATCCACTTTTGTTACTATGTTCTCCTTTACTGTATAATTGGCAGCATCCTTTTCTTTAGTTCTTTAGAATTGGTTCTGATGGAACGTCATCGACGTGAAATGTTAACTTCAATTCTCTCTCCACAGATGCTACCACACCTGCTGAGCTTTTACAGCTTTTTCTGCATTTACTCATTTTGTACCTCAGGCATGTGCTCTGCATCTACAAGATCTTCTTTATGTCACTAATCAGCTCCATCCTTTCTTTAACTAACCTTAAACTATATATAATTGTTATAACTTTTGTGTTCACTTTCATGTTATCCGCTAATCTATTCATATATACTCTTATATCCTTTTTCAGATCCTCTGATCTTTCTGTATTCAGTTTGGTTTTCCATTGCATGATGGATTAAGCATTTATCATAAGCCTCCTTTCTCGGTTTCATTTAATCCTCTGTATCTTTAGTCAACCAGGATTCTCTAGCATTGGATGTCCTTCCTTTCCCCCTTATGTCAATGTCGGTACCCAACTATCTCCTCTTTGAAAGACTCCCGTCACTCATATATTGCTTTACCTGTCAATCTTTGATTCCAAACCACCTGGGCCAAGTCCCTTTTCAACTTACTGAAATCAATGCTCCTCCAGTTGAGTATTTTCACATTTGGTTGATCCTTGTCTTTTTCCATGACTACTCTAAACTTAATGATTCCCAAATACTCCCTCATAATCCACCTGTCCCACATCATTTTTCATAATGAGTTCCGGCACTGCTGCTTTTCCTGTTGGGCTGAAAATATGTTGATAGAGAAAACTCTCTTGTACAAATTTCCTCTCCCTCTTTGCCTTTAATACTGTTATTTTCCCAGTATATGGGCTGGATTTTCCTCTCCCGACGTGGGACAAACCCATGCTGGACGGGTAGACAAAGAGGTGGGCGGGTCCCACATGCAGAAAGCATTCACCAATTCCTGTCGCTGGCAATTTTTAATGGCAATGGAGGGGGGTGAGGGGCAGGTTGGGAGCCCACACAGAGCACTCCTGATCTTGCCTGCTCCATTGTGCAAACGGCAGGCATTTTAGGTTTTAGGTGGGGTAGAGTGGGCGAAGGCAGCAGCCATGCATTAGGGACACCTTGTATAAAGTGACCATTCCTCTGCAGCTGAGACAGTTCAAGCACAACCACAATGATATTATTTGAGTCGGGCTTCTAACTTAGTGCCCACTCAGGCAACGCAGAGGCATCAAAGTGCAACCAAGTGCTCCAGAGCTTTTCAGCCCCCGGCACAGTCTACAAAGTCATGAATAATTTAGTGGACTGCAGAACAGCTGGACGACTGCACACTTTGTACAATCTCCTTGCTAAAGCTGGCCATGGAGCAGTCACTGGTGGAGGTGCTCACGGCCCCTTGCAATGTCATCATTCTGGTTTGGACAAGTCTCCCCGATGGTTCAAACTAACAGTGCTGCCTAGCAGCATGGGTTAGGAGAATGCCTACACCTGAGCTGAGAGCAAGCATGCAGTCCATTGGGCAAAGCTGCCACCATTTGGTCGGGTGGAGTGGGGAGGAGGTGGGTGTAGTTTCAGGCAGCCATGCAGCGCACTAATCTCTGGCTAACCAAGTGGTGGCCAGCACTCTCTGGGAAGCGTTAAGGAGCCTTTTCACTTAACTAGGAGAGGTTCTTAGTACACCCTTGCTTCTTAGTACATCCATGGGTCTCTCTCTTTTATCCTGCAGGAGGAGGACATCAGGATCATGGATACTGGTGAACTAGCTGTATGCCTTATGGCGTATAGAGAGCAAAGACGACGGAGGAGAGACTGTGGATCCTGGCTACGCAGAGGCAGGAGCAGCAACCTCAGGAAGAAGGGGCAGCTGGGGCTCCCACATGCGCTGCTGAAGAGCCACAGTGAGCCGTCGCAGGCCAGTACCTAGCAACATCCAGGGTCTATAGACGCCGCCTTTCATTCCTGCAGATGATCGAAAACCAGTGTCGCCAAAGACTATGTATGTCTAGGGAACTGGTTGGTCACATGTGCCTGCTACTACAGGATCTGAAGCCACAAGGACATGGAGGGCATCCACTGCCCAGGTCATGTAAGTGACCGTGGGGCTCAATTTCTATGCCAGTGGCTCCTTTCAGGGCTCCACAGGTGACCTATGTGCGATCTCACAAGCCTCCACCCACAAACGCATCCATGAGGTCATGGATGGCCACCTTTGCGAGGGCACACAACTTTGTGCATTTCACCTGGGTCCAGGACAGCCAAGATGCAAGAGCAATTGGATTTGCCCAAATCTCAGGTTTCCCACAGGTGTATGGTCCGATTGACTGCATTCATGTGGCGCTCAGATCTCCATCTCAACACACAGCGAACTAGATCAACCACAAGGGGTTCCACTCTCTGAATATGCAGCTGGTGTGTGACCACCAGAAACGCATCCTGCAGGGATGTGCAGTTTCCAGCGAGTGCGCACGATTCCTACATCCTCAGTTTGACACAGATCCCTGAAGTTTTCCAGGGTCCACAGAAGCTACAAGGATAGCTCTTCAGGGGCTGATGACACCCATGTGGAGGCCTCAGGCTGCATCAGAGCGACGCTATAATGAGGCACATGCTGCGACTCGCAACTTGGTGGAGCAGACCATCGGGATACTGAAGATGAGGTTCTGGTGCCTGGGCAGATCTGGTGGAACCCTGCAATACAGTCTGCAGAGGGTGTCTTGCAATGTCATCATCTGATGCGCCCTTTACAACCTGGCACTGCAATGGGGAGACGAGCTGGCTGAGGAGATGGAGGAGCTGCACATCTCCTCCAATGAGGAGGACATCGACAGGGATGAGGGTGAGGAGATCCTCAAAGGTGACGATGATGGGAATGAGGCCCTTGCACTGGCCAGATGAGGCAGGCGCGCTCAGGAGGCCCTCATAGGTGCTAGATTTGTGGAGGATGATGACGACATGAAGTGAGGGAACTCCACAGTTCCACACATCGCATTCATGAATATTTGACTCCAATCTGGCTTATGACAGCGCCAATACCCTCTGTGAGAATGCTCCCGTCATGGAAATGCAGTGGATGTCCTAATTGCAGGTGGATGATGATGACATGCAGTAAGGACACCCCATAGATATTCACAATGCCTCTGAGGATGTCTGACTCCTGTCTGGCCTGGGGCAGCTCGCTTGTGCTCTGGGATCAGGGTCATATCATAGAGACACAGCCATGAAACTTTAGAAGCACCTGTTTCTTCAACACCTGAGCCCTTCAGAAGCATGGCGTTACTGGTCACAGATGCTGAAGAGATGGGGGTCAGCCCCAACTTAAAGGTACTGAGAGCACACATAGAGAATGATGGAACTCTGTGAGGCCTGCTCACTACATTCTGGCAGCAATGACCAGAACCATCAAAATGCAGGCAGCAGCATTGTGTCCAGGGAGTGTGAGGCCAGACCATCACCGTCAGGCCCTGGACTGAGACACCTGCCTTCATCTTGTGCAGAAAGGTTTCACATCTGAGTGACACAAACACTGCTCATCAGAACAAGGAGCCATCGGCTGGGAGACATTCTTGGGAGTTTATTGACAATAGTGAACACTATGTACAAATGATTAACACCCATGCTAATTCTGTGCAGCTAATTCTTCTTAGCCTTGTCGCTATGTCTTGGTGCTCCCTGGACATCCACAGAGGAGGTGGAGGCAGGCCGTTGACTGCTATGCCCTGTCTGTGATGACCTTGGCAGGGGTGCTCTGGAGGGTCGAGACTTGGAGGGCCCTGGCCTGCTTCTGGGGTGCTGCTGTGTGGCAGAGGCACCCTCCTCAGCTTGTGGAGCTGGAGCAGCTGAGGTCACAGGAAGAGAGGATTCAGATGAGTCAGACACTCCTGGAGTCACCTGGGTGGATAGCCTCGGGAACTGCTAAGCCTCCTCCCTAAGGGTGCCCGAGGGCCCCAAGCTGGCTCCTTGAGAAGAAGGGGTAGCTAGAATAAGATCGAGCTGCCTGGCACCCCTCTCGCGCACTCACTGTTGAAGGTCAACTATGTCATCAGCGATAGAGTTGAGCCCACGCAGCAGTGCAGAAGTGACATCCTGGACCAAGGTCTCCATGGCAGCCACCATCCTGCCAGTGTTGAACTTGGTTTATTGGCATGCCGGCGCTATCACCTTAGAGTGAAGGCGTATGGACTCCTCCATCGCGCCTTGCAATCTGAGGAGTTCAGTGGACATCCCTTGCTGATCTTCCTGAGCTTGCCTTTGCAGCACCAGCAACTGTGACATGACATAGTCCAGAAGCTCCTCATCTGACTCAGAGTCAGCAAATTTCTTGCCTGTAGCAGTCCTCTGAGTGTCGGACACCTGGGAAGTCCCTGCCTCGCCTGCTGTGGGTCAGACGGTGCGATGTGTTCACCAGATTGTGATCCTGAGGCTACTCTAAAGCTAGGTCCCACTGAGATTTGTCTCTCTGCGCTGGTGGCGTGGGTGAGTACTGTGACGGGATGTCAAGGAGGCGCTTCCAGATTCCTCTTCAGAGGTTTGTTTGGGGCTTGATTGGAAGCCCTGGATCATGGACTCTGTCGGCCGTTTCCCAGATGTGCCTGTGGAAGCAAGGGGAGATAATTAGTGCATGGCAGTGGCCTGTAGAACAGGACACATCACTCACAGCATGGTTGTCTGATGGATGTTGCACCGTTGGACCCTCACTTGGTAAAGCACCGCCTACCGTCAGCACAGGACCAGTCCTGGTCCTTGATGGCCAGCTGATGGCTCTATTTTCAACATCTGTGGGGATTTTGATGTCAGGCATTCCTCCACCAGTCTGCGACCTCTCCCTGTTGTTGTGTGCCAGCTTGTCCTGCATGAATAGAGATGGAGAGAGTGCAAGCAGAACGCCTGTCAGGCTAGATGATAAGCATGCCTGGCATATGTGGGTGGTGAGTGGTCCCATGGACGGGATAAGGACAATGAAGGTGTATCTGAGAGAGTGAATGGTAATATCCCTTGAACTGGCAGTGAGTGAGATCCCTGTGGATGTGTGATGGGTTTTTGAGTATGAATTGAGAATGATGAGAAGAGTGACTTATCCTGGCGAAACGGAGGAGGTCATTCATCCTCTTTCGTCACTGGGTGGCTGTCATCTTTTGAAGGGCGTTAGCGCTGACCACCGCTTCCCAAGCCTGGTTGGTCATGCTGCTGCCAATCCTGCGGCTAGAGTGGGGGTACAGGACATCCTGGCAGGTCTCCACAGCATCCAAAAGGCGTTCCAGTGACACGTTGCTAAACCTGGGGGCTGCAGTCTTTTTGTCTTTCATGGACATCTTCCCTGCAGTAGTCGTGGGCTGGAAGCACTGAGATATGGTGCGTGCAGCTGGACGTTAAATATGGCGCCCGGCCTGATGAAACGATGAGGTGATGGCGGCCGGGCAAATGAGACCCCGTCCGCCATGGAAACAGTGTGTTTCCCGGGAATGCATCAATAATGTGGCAAGTTTGGGACAATACAGCGTGAAAACCCGCTATCGCAAAAGTCATTTTACTCTCCCTGTACTGCACTTAGTGCAAATCTGGGACGATTTCACCCAATATGTATGCTTGGCTAGGCTGGATTCAGATCAGCAGGGGTTATTGATAAAGCTGTCAAGGAAACAAGGATCTTGACAGTTTTATAAACACTTCATAGGATTATACTTTTTTGAAGTGGATTTTGAATGACTTTTTTTATCTTTACAGCTTTATGAGCATCTCAAAGATTTCTCAGTCTTATTATAGGGCTCAAGAGTTCTGTACGTAGTGAATACTGGATGAGTGGGCATGCAGGAGGTGAGGAGGTATGAAGGGGTGACAGGGGCATGAGGTAGTGAGTGGGGGCATGGGGGTGAAGGGTGGGTGAGGGGTGTCAGGATTAGGGGCTCTCACATTCATTTACTGAACTGGGCTGATGTCCTAACAAACGGAGGCAGGCCTTCTAAACTGCATCTGCCTGCCTCTATCCTGCTTCGTGAAGTGGTGTCCCTGACTCCAGCTCACCCCTGACTCCCTGCGGTGAAAATACACAAGACAGGCATGGCCATTCAGGAGGCAGGATCTTGATGTCGGGAAATGGCCTGACTCCCGATTCCTGCCTTAAAGGGGAAAATCCAGCCCTACATTAGGACAACTGAAGTCCTCCATTATCGCTACTCTATAGTTCTTGCATTTTTCTGTAATTTGTCTTAAAATTTTCTCTATTATCCCCTTCACACTATTTGGTGGCATATATTATGTACCCTTTTATTGTTCCTTATTTCCAAATTTGGTCTTTGAACACTCAAGAACATCAGACTTTTCCATTGTTGTAATAGTAGCTATGAACAATACTGCCACCTTCAATGTCTTGTAGCCAGGAATGTTTAAGATCCCAAGGACCAAATGAGTGAGGAAAAATGCTAAGGGATCACAATATACAGTTGAAACACCTTACAGCAGTCGTTCCCAAAATATGGTACATGTACCCCTGGGGGTATGGCAGATGTCTCTGGGGGGCACTTTTCTCTTAACTGTGTAATTGCAGATTCTCAGTGATAAGAATTTTTTTCCAACCTCCATTTCCTTTTCTCCATAGTCCAGGGGTTTCCAAACTTGTGTTTCTAGTGACAGCAGGGAAATATGCAGTCTTGCGTCTTAGCTGAGAGTGTGGGAGCATGAGCACTGGAGCAGCGATGGTGCAGAAGCAGCAGCTGCTAGCTGATATACTGTCTGAGCAGGATAAGTGGATGCTTGACACGCAGGTCAGAAAACTGTTGGGTAGACACAGCCTCCCTGACCAAGGCCTTCAGCCTGGTGGAGCTGTCTCACAAAGGTACAAATGATTGACTGGGGGTAGGGGCTTTGAGAAGAGGGGCTGCTGAGTGAGTAAGTGGATGGAGGGGGTTGTGAAGAGGGACTACTAAGTGAGTGACTGCGGGAGTGGGTTGGGAAGAGGGGCTGCTGAGCGAGAGTGGGGGAAGGGGGTTAGGAAGAGGGGCTGCTCAGTGAGTGAGTGGGGGTGTGGGAGGAGGGGTTCAGAAGAGGGGCTGCTGAGTGAATGCAGGGGTGGCTGGAGGGGTTGGGAAGAAGGGCTGCTGAGTGAGTGGAGTGAGGGAACTGGGTGTGAAGAGGGGCTGCTGTGTGACTGAGTGGAAGGTGGGAGGAGGGGTTAGGAAGAGGGGCTGCTCAGTGATTGAGTCGGGGTTTGGGAGCAGGGGTTCAGAAGAGGGGCTGCTGAGTGAGTGAGAGGGTGGCAGGAGGGGTTGGGAAGAGGCTGCTGAGTGAGTGGAGTGGGAGGACATTGGGAAGAAGGGCTGCAGAGTAAGTGAGTGTGGGGGGTTAGGAAGAGGAGCTGATGAGTGAGTGAGGGGGTTAGGAAGAGGAGCTGCTGAGTGAGTGAGTGGAATGGGAGGACATTGGGAAGAAGAGGCTGCAGAGTGAGTGAGTGGGGGGGTTAGGAAGAGGAGCTGCTGAGTGAGTGGAGGTGTTAGGAAGAGGAGCTGCTGAGTGAGTGAGTGGAGTGGGAGGACATTGGGAAGAGGAGCTGCTGAGTGAGTGGAGTGGGAGGACATTGGGGAAAAGGGCTGCTGAGTGAGTGAGTTGAGTGGGAGGACATTGGGAAGAGGGGCTGCTGAGTGAGTGAGTGGAGTGGGAGAACATTGGGAAGAAGGGCTGCTGAGTGAGTGAGTTGAGTGGGAGGACATTGGGAAGAGGGGCTGCTGAGTGAGTGAGTGGAGTGGGAAGGGGATTGGGAAAAGGGGCTTCAGGTGCTTATGCTCCAACAAACAAGCACATCCATCACATTAATGTTAAGTAAAATAATTATATTATAGACACATGTTTACCTGTGCTGTGAAATTATAAATGATTTAGAAAATATGTGGTCACTGGAGTAGTTAAGAAAGAAACTGCTTGTAGGTGTACACAGAAAGTTGGTAAATCTGAAAGGGGTACACGAATAGGGGAACAATTGCCTTAGAGAATCATGGTCTGAAGTTGGCAAGCGTAATCAGGGAAGCAAAGGAATAGCCCCTTACAGTTTATTTGTAAAGTTAGGCAACATAATTAACAATTATCATTCATTTTTTAGAATGATTACACTAACCATCACTTAAGAAATGTGTGTATTTAAAATGTAAAGTGGTTAGTCAAGGCCTTTGTCTAAGCCAAATATTCATGTTTGAATACTTGGATCAGAATTTGTGCATACAGGATGTCAAGTATAGAGTATACAGCATGAAGTTCTGACCAGCAGAATGAAAGACAGTACTTCTGTCAATCCTACCAGTTTTCGTTGGTATACCTGATAGTCGGACTGCTGTCACTGCCTTTGTATGAACCAGAGTTACTGCTGCTGCTGCGAGATGAAGCTCCATAGATATCACGAATGTTGGCTGTATTTCTATACACTGCTGACACCGGATCTTTCTCTCGAGGAACAGTTGGGCTCCCCGACTGCTTGTGGCCACTAGAAGAATTACCTCTCCCATGAATACCGCGGCTGACAATTTGAGAAGAAATTATTTTTGCATGAATAACTTACAACAGTGTAGATTACATGCATGCCACATAACACAAAACATACACTCTCAGTCAGTAATCTTTCCAACTCTGGAAATATGTATATTACCAAAAGAGAAAATTTATATTGCTTTACTGATCAAGAATGCACATAAGCAAGAAAATCTATAACAGTAATTAAGGGCAAAGTTTACAACAAAACAAACCAAAAGACACAACACAATACAATGCTACATAACACAACACTCTTTCCATCGGCATCATGATTAGTTCAAAAACATCTCTGTGTAGCCCAAAGAGCAAATATTTCATGAAAGTTAAAACAAGGTGACCATGCTCTGTTGGCAAAAGACAAATGGATCCTTATGCAATTTGCCTCCATTGCATTACTGGATTGATGTATTTTACAAGGTAACAAGGACAAATTTTAAAACAGCAGTTCCCAAGGGTGTATGCTAGGAATGTTTTAAATGGGAAAATTCTACATGTAAAGACAAATAATCAGCATTTAGAAGGTATGCTCTGTTTAAAAAAAAACCCTCCTGGATATTTTTAAATCACATCCACTTTCATCAAATATTGGTTACCCTGAGGAGCCATTTAATTAACAAGCAGAAATAAACACAAAAAGCTAAAAAGACATAGCAAATCCATCAGCATCTATGAAGTGAAAAGGACAGTGTAATACTTCTGCGTAATATTTAGGCTGAATTTTAACTTGGGAGAGCATGTGGGTTTGGGTGAGAGTGAGAGTGAGAGGTTAAAACCAAGAAAAATGTCAACTCACCAGAAAGCTGGCTCCAACCCACCAATTTACACGTTTAATTCGAATACACAACGTTGTATTCATGCAATCACCTTGGAAATGATGGGTTGACAATTGTCATATGTTCATCCCAAATTAGGGCAATATTAAAAACACTTTTGACTTTAATGTTGGGTCTATATGTTTCCTGGGTTCAGTGAAGGTGAGATGAACACATCGCAAAAATTAGGCAGCTGAAGCAATTTCAGGAGAATATAATAATAAATACTCAGTACTCACAGCAGCTTTCTAACTTGCTTCTATAAATGGGATTGTTCACTGCATTTTGCTGAGAGGTAACTTTCTACACTTGGGAGGATAGGTGTTTGCTTATGCAGCCTTGGATTGGACCTCAGATGAGGAGGAAGGTGGCTAACAACATCTCCAGTAACTGCACCAAGCAGGATGCTGCTCACAGACCAGTAGCTTTGTGGAAGAGGGCAGCTGTGGAGAGGGCAGTAGCAGAGATGGGAGCAGCAGTGGCAGAGAGGAGAGCAGCAGAGGGGAAGGGGGGGAGGTGGTGAGCAGTAGAGAGTGGAGCAGCAGACAGGGGAGGAGCGGCAGCAGAGAGGAGGGCAGCAGAGAGGAGAGCAGCAGAGAGGAGAGCAGCAGAGGGGGGGCAGTAGAGAGCAGAGCAGGAGAGAGGGGAGCAGCATGCAGAGAGGGAAGCAGCAGCAGATAGTTACAGCTATCGGGGACAATACCATTGAACAAGTTCTACGGGCCTAGACTGTGTTTCCTTGAAATGTCCGACTGCCAATGTCTCAGGGTAACACGCTAGGTGGATGCAGACATCTGTAGCCTCTTAGAAGCGGACTCATTGTGCCTTCTGGACCTTGTGTCACAAATCATCAGTGACTCCCAAAGTCACCACCACCCTCAACTTCGTTTGCCTCTAGCTGTTCTTTCCAGGGTTCTGCCGCAGACATATCCAGGAACTCCAAGCCCACAAACATATAAGGCAGATGGCTTAATTGCTAGGGCTGGCAATTATGTCAACTTTACCACTGAGGATGCCAGTTAGAATAAGCAGGAGCTCAACACTGCAGTCTGGCTGACTTCCTACAGGTTCAGCGCACCACAAACAGCACACATATGGCTCTCTGGACATCCCCTAGATCAATCAGGAGTATTTGCCAGCTGCAAGAGCTTCTACTCTATTAGTCTGCTGCTTGGGTGCAACCAGTGGAACACGATTACCTGCATGTGCACCAGGGTCCTGAAAGGCTACTGTCAAGATGCCACCCCATGGCAGTCCAAGTTCCCTCTTGGACTTGGAACTAGACTATAACTCCATAACGAAACATCTGTTTAGAGATGTAACTCTTTCGAGTACAAACACGTTTCTATCTGTTCCAATTCAGATGAAATTACATTGTTTCATAATTTGCCATGGTGAGATTTGAACTCTTGATCTTGGGGTTACAAGCCCAGTACCATAACCACTTGGCTATTTAGGCCAAGCTTTTCATAGTTTGCCATTGTGAGATTTGAACTCTTGATCTTGGGGTTACAAGCCCAGTACCATAATCACTTGGCTATTTTTGGTAAATTAGTAAATTTGTGTCAATTTTAACACAGGGGGAAATTTTCAACTCGTCACCCAGGTGGCTGCTGGACAACAAGGGATATACATGACAAACTTAGATCCTGATATCTGTCAGAAACTTGACCATTGAGGCCCAACAGCGCTACAATGAATCCTATATCACCATAAGATGGGTAATCAAACAAGCTATCAGTATGCTGAAGGTGTGCTTCAGGTGCTGGGCAGATCTGGAGGCAGCCCTTTAGTACACACCAGGCACGGTCTACAGAATGGTCACGCTCTGCACAACGTCACACAACAGCAAGGTCTTGTCCTGCAGGAGGAACAAGACAAAGAGCTCAGGTCCTCCTCTAACAATTTAGAGGGGAAGGAGCAAGAGGATGAGGGTGATGCAGTTAAGTATCCCCAGCTGTTCACATTGCTGTTTGGGACATTCCTTAATAATATAAACTTCATTACAAGGTCCATGGCACTGGTCATAATATCCATAGAAAGATATTGTCTCAGTGGACTATGTCATCACCACCACCCCACACCCCATGCTCCAAACTCGTTAAAATTTTGGTGAGTATGCTTTGAAGGGCAGTAGTTGCAGAATATATTTTCTGCTGCTGCTCAATGATTCTCCTTTTCATCGAAGGCTCCTTGAGGTACAGCACTTGTGTCTAATTGAGCAGAACTTGGAGAGAGTTAGGTCCTCCAGCGTGGATACTCCACTGCTGTTCCTGTCTCCACCATCTGCTCTTGTTCATTTGGGAACCAATGACTTGATGAAAACTCAGCTATCTGTCTAACTGGCCCCACTGAAGTTTGAGTATCTGAACTAAGCACGACGCAATGCCCATGAGTGCCCTGTGGCAGTGCACACTTGGCAGAAATCAGCTCCTCTGAGGACCTGTTGCTTGCCACATCCACTGACTCTTCCGCACAAGTGAAGGCCCTTTGGAGACAGAAGACATGAATTCATCATGGCAAGGTAAGAATGTCTCAAGTTATCATGGTGAAGATGATTATATTTCACTCACTGTTGAAATCAAGTCAACTTGACTGAATGCCTAATTAATTTTACACCCATTAGTTGGGAGTTCCCCATCTCTGATAACAACCTAATTTATATAACACCTTAGTGTAATAAAACATCCCAAGACACTTAACAGGAACATTATAAAGCAAGACTTAACACCAAGCCACAGAAGGTGATAACTCGAGCTGACAGCCAAAACCTGGTCCAAAGGGTAGGCTTTAAAGAGTATCTTAAAGGAGGAAAGAGAGGTAGTTAGGCAGGGAGGTTTAGGGAGACAATTCCAGATCTTAGTGCCCAGGCATCTGAGGATGGGTGTGATGATTGGATAAATGTGTATGTGCAGAAGTGAATATAAAGAGGATGGGTTACCTGCGAAAGGTAAAAGTGTGAGGGAGGATGTGATTCAGTATGCTTGAGAAGGCAAAAAGAGGGGGTAGGGTGATGTACATAGCAGGATGGAGATGAATGTGGCATTGTGGTACTCACCTTTCCTTTGTTCAGGTTATTAAACCACTTTCTGATCCAGGAACATGACACCATGCTCCTGCTGGTGCTCTCCTCTGCCATCTCCCACCACACTTCCTTTGTTTTAACAACAGGCTTCTACCTCCTGTGGCTAGACAAGAGCTTCTTCCCCCTGTCTCCTCACAACCCATAGTAGCATATCCAGGGTGGCATCTAGCTGAGAGGCGGACTCTTCCAGTTCTCTGACAGCCAATTCCAGATTCTTTAACCTGTAGATTTGGATTGCCCCTACAAATACTGGAATTGAGTCTGCATCATGCTGGTCCACATCAAGCCCAATACTGTTGATTGGATGGGAAACCCAGAAGAAAATTGATAATGAAGCTGGAGAGTCAAAAAGCCAGTGACAAACATGTTTAACATATTTCTAGGCTTCCCCCATCCCTTTATTGCGTTCTGGCCAAAGCTAACACCCCTAATCTTTTTTCCTTATAGACACTGATGGATCTGTTGTATGTCCCCAGAATTTCCCATTTAATCAATGATGATGATCCCTGAGAGTAGAGCTTGAGTGACATTGAATAACATAGCCTACGTTCACATTTATATCATTGGCTGAAATGAATGTTCATAATGCCACATTTGGGTAAATATTTGATATAAATATCTAGTTCCAGGCATGAAACGACTTATGATGGGAGTCCTAAAACATATAAACCTGTAACAATTGAGGACCAGTGCACACTGATAAAATTCTAGTAGTTCTCCATGGAAAGTTGAGGAATTAAGAAGCAATTCAAAAGTATGTGCTTGCTTTTAAATGGCTTAAAATATTCGATCCATCGTGTAATAGTATATTCCTGTAACATATCACCCTGTCCAAACATTAAACACTTTGGTTTCACCTATTAGAATACTCATAGCCTAAGTTAGTCATGTTATAGTGGCAGCTAAAATCCTCTGCCCTTTATATTGATAGCACTTGTTATGTTAACAGATAATCAATTCACTTCCTGATTTAGTTTTATATATATATATATGTAGATATAATATATAACTTTAATTTTGGTTCTATTGAAATTTCTCATAGTAAGATGCATCAGTGCTGAAAATATATTCAAAACTGGTAAAGGAAACTAAAACTCCACAACAAAACCTCCAATCAGAGATGTGAACATCTTAATGTTTTTAGTAAATTAGTAAATTTGTGTCAAATTCAACAGTGGGGGAAATTTTCAACTCGTCACCCGTGTGGCAAATTGGCATTATGAATTGGCCGCTCATTATAGAAACTACTTAATTTTTCTTTGATTCTCAACTTGCAATCCTAATTGTAAATTCCACTGGCAAGTTGAAAATTAACCCTAGAATTTCAAGATATGACAAAAAGACAAACTCTAGAAACAACCATTTGGGGAATGTCTGATTGCAGAAACTTTAAAGTTTTATATGTTACTTAGTTACTTACTAAGCACCAATGCAATCAATTTGATAGCTGAGCCTGACTGAAGTTTTCACCTGTAACTATCTGTGCACCAAGCCTCCTAAATGCCTTGCTGGTATTTGGCAACAGCAGAAGCTGGGCATTGCTCCACAATGAGAGACCAAGCAAAACCCTGGCACAACTCTGAATAGCTAGACTTGAAGGACATTGACTTTGAGAGAGTTGACAAGTGTGCACTATGTGCAAGGCATCCTAAGAGGGAGAGCGATAAATAACCACATTTTTTGTATTAATTTTATTTTTGAATCAAACTGGAGGCAATCATTTATGTTAAAACTCCTTAGGAAAGTGGATATTTAATATATGATTGAATTTCTAACTGACTGTTGCAAGAATTGATTTTTTTCTTCTATGTCAAAAGGCCTGTGATGCACTGATCATCGCCCTAGTTATTAAAAAGAAAACAAGGCTTACCTGCGGGAAGCCGAGCTCCGCTTGCTCCCTGTACTTGACATAAGACCTTCAGGTGCTGAGATGCTGCCTGTGCTACTGGAGGAACTAAAGTCAGCTTCACTGCCTATACATAAGAACAAAATGCATTTTAAAATTTCATAGGTCAAGCAAAAGTGCACAGTTTCCTATTACCACAAATTATGCAGTTAAATTTCCTGTATTTGGGGAAATTTCAGGTGTCAGCAAACCTACAGTGCAAATGAGCCCCAATCTGAGAGAATTTACATATACACACGTATGCGTGGTGCTTCAGTGCAATTCCTATTGCATTCTGAAGTAAAACATAGCTAAATTGACATTTGCAAAATAAGTTAGCAATGAAAAATCATATATCTTTTAGACAATAATCAAACTAAAATTAATTAAATTATGCACACAGCTATACTATCAGGTTACAGATATTCTCTGTGACTAAACAAAACTGGCTATTACTTTTTAAATCATTCAGCAAAAGCTGCTTTGACTTAATCTGCCAATAGCAGTGAGACACAATCAATCCTGCTTTCTAGAGATCAGCTCTAATTACATAAATGGATCACATTCAAGTGTACCCTTTACAGTGTGTATTCGCATACACTGGTGCAGCATATCCTCTGTTCCGGCACTAACATTGTTGTCAGCCATTCTATATCCACGCTTGCTGAACATCGGGTTTGATGAGATTATTCTCCTTACAACATTTTTAACCAGCTTCTTACTGTCATGTGTAGCAGAGGTCAAGAAAATGGCACCAAATCCAGCATAAGGGAGCTTTCTTTGATTTAGATCACAGATTTTGTTTGGACCAAGCCCGTAAAACAGAAAGCTGCATTTAAAAACTAACATGGATACTGCAGCAAATCCAACATCTACAAGAGTCATCCTGATGAATTCTGTTTACAGAACATGTCCAGACATGAAAAGCAGCCTCTAGGGTTTATGCTTTAATGTGGAATAAAATGTGAAACGCAAGGCTATAATTTTTCTAGGTGAGGGGCTGGGAGTGGAGGTGGATTTGAAGAGAAGAATAATTTCTTCAGCATTTCCCATCTCTTGATGTCCGGGCAGCATTATAACCAGAGCCGCTTTCTTACTAGGAGTGTTTTAATTTGCACTCAGCAAACTTATAGTAATAAAAACAAAAAGACTGCGGATGCTGGAAATCCAAAACAAAAACAGAATTACCTGGAAAAACTCAGCAGGTCTGGCAGCATCGGCGGAGAAGAAAAGAGTTGACGTTTCGAGTCCTCATGACCCTTCGACAGAACTTGAGTTCGAGTCCAAGAAAGAGTTGAAATATAAGCTGTTTTAAGGTGTGTGTGTGGGGGGCGGAGAGATAGAGAGAGAGAGAGGTGGAGGGGGGGGGTGTGGTTGTAGGGACAAACAAGCAGTGATAGAAGCAGATCATCAAAAGATGTCAATGAAAATAGTACAATAGAACACATAGTTGTTAAAGTTAAAGTTGGTGATATTATCTAAACGAATGTGCTAATTAAGAATGGATGGTAGGGCACTCAAGGTATAGCTCTAGTGGGGTTTTTTTTAATAATGGAAATAGGTGGGAAAAGGAAAATCTTTATAATTTATTGGAAAAAAAAAGGAAGGGGGAAACAGAAAAGGGGTGGGGATGGGGGAGGGAGCTCACGACCTAAAGTTGTTGAATTCAATATTCAGTCCGGATGGCTGTAAAGTGCCTAGTCGGAAGATGAGGTGCTGTTCCTCCAGTTTGCGTTGGGCTTCACTGGAACAATGCAGCAAGCCAAGGACAGACATGTGGGCAAGAGAGCAGGGTGGAGTGTTAAAATGGCAAGCGACAGGGAGGTTTGGGTCATTCTTGCGGACAGACCGCAGGTGTTCTGCAAAGCGGTCGCCCAGTTTACGTTTGGTCTCTCCAATGTAGAGGAGACCACATTGGGAGCAACGAATGCAGTAGACTAAGTTGGGGGAAATGCAAGTGAAATGCTGCTTCACTTGAAAGGAGTGTTTGGGTCCTTGGACGGTGAGGAGAGAGGAAGTGAAGGGGCAGGTGTTGCATCTTTTGCGTGGGCATAGGGTGGTGCCATAGGAGGGGGTTGAGGGTTAGGGGATGATGGAGGAGTGGACCAGGGTGTCCCGGAGGGAGCGATCCCTACGGAATGCCGATAAGGGGGGTGAAGGGAAGATGTGTTTGGTGGTGGCATCATGCTGGAGTTGGCGGAAATGGCGGAGGATGATCCTTTGAATGCGGAGGCTGGTGGGGTGATAAGTGAGGACAAGGGGGACCCTATCATGTTTCTGGGAGGGAGGAGAAGGCGTGAGGGCGGATGCGCGGGAGATGGGCCGGACACGGTTGAGCTTATAGTGAACCATTTATTGGCATTTACACTGCAAAATCCATCTCTCTTATCCAACAGGCCGACTCATGAACCTACAAAAGCTATGTGCTGGATTTTACATTCCCAAATTGCATGCACTGCCCCACCCTGACAAAAAATCCATCGTCATGACGTCGGGTCCAGTCTCCAACAATACGGATGGTAGGCAGGTGCCAAAATGGGCAGTCCGCCTGCTTTTTGAAATCATTAATTAACAAGCTATTAAGTTTGTTAACAACTCAATTGTCCATAATTAATGAGGTAGCACAAGAGTGGTAGAAAAGACCTGCCATCAGGACTGTTGTTGAATGTACCAGCAGATTCTGGCGGGGAAGGTGGCAGCGTCTATATGATTTTAGATGACATTTTCATCTTTATTGCGCCTTCAATGAATAATAAGGGACTTTACAATACTAGCCGTGACTGTGGCATTACCCCCCACTCCACCCCCGCCACATGACATCCCAGCCTGTCAATTCTCAGAACCCACAACTTATGTATTCACATCAAGGTTTGATTCATATCCCACTGTGAATGTAGCTGCAACAAAAATTAATCACTATATTATTTTTTATATTAATTCAAAATCACTAGAGCTGACTGTGTCGCAGAGTCTAAAAACATGCATGAGAAACTGGCCCTGATAATAACTGCAAGGTTGGAAAGAAGCAGGGTTTGTGGGAACAAGCTTCCTATGCATCTATAACTGGCCTCCTTCCTGCTGGACAGCCGCTAATTGGCTATTTGACGGTTTATTGGATGTGCAGTGGGGTTTGGATTGAGCGGATTCCTCAGTTTCTGTTCCATCTCCTTCACACCTCCAAGAAATGTAAAATCCAGCCATGTGCCTATAAATCTTGCCCTGAGATAAAGGAACCAGACTCAATAAAGTAAATAATAATGCAAATAAAAACAGAAAAATGCTGGAAATACTCAGCAGGTCAGTCAGCATTTGTGTAGAGAGAAACAGAGTTAACATTTCACGTCTGTGACCTTTCATCAGAACTGCATGGGTCCTAACTATGCCTGTCTTTTATTGGTATATGTGGAGCATTCTTTGTTAAAGTCCGTCTTAGCCTCTTTTCCCAATACAAGCAGTTGATGAAAGGTCACAGCTCCAAAACGTTATCTCGGTTTCTATCTCCACAGATGCTGCCAAACCTGCTGTGTATTTCCAGCATTTTTTGTTTTGATTTCAGATTTCTAGTATTCTGCAGTATTTTGCTTTTGAGATAATGACGTAAATGTCAGATGTTAACTTATGGACAATTGGTCTCCTAGAATCCAAATGTAGAAAGCACCAATATAAGAGCACATTACATAACACCAAAAGAACACCGGCTCTCACTATTGCTGCCAAAAAAAAAAGCCCAAAACAATTTTACAAATGAAAAATAATTGCAAATGGCAAGACTAAAGGCAGCTTATTTTCAAGTCTCATTCCAACAACCAAATAAGAAACAGCTGTGAAATTTTCTGCATAAGATGGAAGGAAAAATCTGAACAAGGACAAAATGAACTTCTTTGTAATAATGTAATAACATCTAAATTTAAACAAAGCAATTGGTGAAAACTTGACTTAACTTCAACTTAATACTCGACTGTCATTTACATTCATGTCTGATGAACAGTAAAAGCTGGCTTCTTCCAGTGAAAGCCACAACCAACTCAAACAGATTAAAACTAATCTGCAAGCCGTACTACTTCACTGAGCTCAGTTTGGGATGAACGTTACATCCTGGTACAAACAGCACCAATGATAATGATTTTCCTTGTTAGTGCATCGTAGGATAGATGTTACAATGTGTACCCTTGTTCTGTTTGCATCAGTATAATTCTGCTCAGTACACGAAGCATAGAATTAATATATTAAACTTCATGCTACATAGATTGTTGCATTGGTTGATCAAAATACTTTCTAGGAAAAATTAGTGTCCGAGTTTTGAAATGAAAAGATTCAACAAAGTACCTTTTGTTTGAATTATGACTCATATCTGAAGATTATACAACGGCATTGACAATGACTATGCATGAATTACTGAGCCACAACATCCTAGCTTCCCCTGACTGGGGGAGATGGTAATTGACAGCATCTGGTGGACTTTTCAAGTTGAATGATTATTAAAAACAAGTATGAAAAGGAGACACCCAAAGCAGAATATTCTGTTGAAATGTTTTTACTAATCGTACATTACATGGCATCACGATAGGATACAGGCGGAGGTATCTCTTAAAACACATGTCTCACATGTTGACTGCAGTGGTTGCCTGCACAGAAAAAAACCAGTCCAACTCTAAATTCCTGCATTTAATCGCATAAATTCTACCTTACTGAGAATTCCACTTGCAAAGTACTGTGGAAAGCATTGCTGCTGTTGCTTCTTAAGACTATTTTTAAAACTCCTTGGGCAGGATTTCTTGCTGAGCAGGTGGACGCGCTTCCCCGTCTCGAGCATATAATGATGTGCGATGACGTCGGGCAAGTGCACACTGGAGTCACCAGTGCGCCCGCCAACCATTAAAAGGCCTATTAAGGCCATTAAAGATTTAATTAAATGTTATTTTTTGCTGCTCGTCCACCTTACGATTGGTGGGCAGGTGGAAAGGCCAAGAGGCCTTTGTACTTTTTAGGAAACCTCATCCACGGGCGGCATGAAGTTTCCAACAGCAAATGAAAATAAAATATAAATTTTAAGATTTCATTGAAAACATGTCCATGTTCATGTGGCAGAATCACATGAAGGGACATGGTTTTTAACAATTTAAAATTGTTTATTTTTGATTCTTAAACTCATCTCCCTGAGGCAGTTCTGCACTTGCACGCTCACCCTCCTCCCCACTGACACAGGCAGCGCTGAGCGCTGCAGCACGCGTTTCATGCTGGGCAGGCCTTAAGTGGGCCACCAGCATGAAATCACTGTACGGCCTTGAGTGCGGGCAGCAGTTGGCTTCCCGACTGCTCCCGCCCTCCCCTGCCGTGCCAGCCTGACGGTGAAAATTCCTGGCCATACAGTTCTGGTTTTAGTATTAATAATTTAAAGCTCTTCTGATAGCTCTGGGCATTTATGCAGTATATCTACAACTGAATTGCAAAGACTTTAGAATTTGGGAGAATTACACATTGCATCGCAAACCATGTTGGCGTGCATCCTCCATGTGATGAGGAGTCTCGATTCCATGGGTCTGACTTGTTCTGATATCAATTTTTCCTTCATTTTCCTTCCTAGTCAATTCTTAAGTAATGAGTATTGATTTTAACCCCAAGTGGGTTTTGGGTAAGTTGGGGTGGGGAAGTAGGCAAGTACAGAATCACTTACTGATTTAAGTTCCAGGTTCAGGGTCTTTTAATTCTCAGGTCTCAATTAAATAATGCCAGTCTACTTCCTGCCCAGAATGGGTAATAAGAGGGTACAGGGAATGAAAGGGCAGTCCTAGGCTGTCTGCTAGCTTGCAGGTAAGTAGCAAGATAGAGATTTCCGAAGGGTCACACATTGAATATGTCACCTTCATCAATAGTTAGCTTGCATGACTTTAGATTTTACTGAGTCCAGAATAAAAAAAGTAACTCTTCTTCATGCTGCTAAATGCGGGCATAATTTATTGCTAGGCAGATTCAGGGTTGGCGAGAGCATGCCATGTTTGGGAGCACACGCATGTTTGAGTACACTCCACTCCTTCTACCACCAACCCCTGCCCCAGCCCCACAAACCCTCCCTCCACCCCTCCCAATCACCAGGCGCAGTGTTAGTACCCTGGAGACAACTAGTGAGGAGCTCCGATACTGAGCCTCGGATTTCACCTTCATGAAGACTTGCTACGGGAGGTGGTAAGTGCTTAATGTTTGGGCCATGTTAAGTACTACAGCTCAGCATCAGAATCTCGGGCTCAGGATTAAGGTTTTTGGAGGAGTGATTGGTTGAGCAGAAGGTATTGAGATTCGGAAGGACCTACTGTGAGGGCCAGGATGTGTGAGAATGATTTGGAAACCTGCTTGGTGTAGGTCCATGAACAGATCGTGACCAGAAATGACTGTGGTACCTTTTTTGTTTTATTTAGACGATGCTGAAACTTGATTTTCTCTGATGAAGGCAGGCCTGGTATTTGTTGCTTCAGGCAAAACCAAAGTTGCAACAAAGACCAGAACAAGTGACTTGCACAAGTAAATGATCTAATGCCTGCTACAGGTGCGGGAAAGGATATCTCCTTTGTCTTTGCCCAATATGGTAGACCCTTACAAATGGCAGTGTGCACATGCTTCCTGTCCACCATTTTGGTGTCTTAAGAGTTGGCAAAAGGACCAAAAAAATGGGCACTACTGGGGCCCAATTTAAGTCCCACTGACTTTGTTAAGTATTCAAGTTGAAGACTGTTGTAAGTTTCCTTAAGGAATGCTATTCATTATCATATTTCCTCACAGTATTTCACATTTATTTTCCCCAAATTAAGATAGAAATAACCATCAAACCAAGCACTTAAATGTCACTGGGGAGAGCGTAGCACCAATACAATATAGAATTGAGTGAGCAAGGTTAAATGCAAGGGGTTTTTTCCCTTACTGACTTGCTCCTCTTAACTTTCAGGCAAAAAATTAAATCAATGCAGAAAGTCTAATGCTATCAGTAACTTCTAATTGAAATTTCTTATGTGACCATTTCACAATTGATGGTTTCCATCCACCAACCTCCATTCTTTCCCAACCATCAGGAACCAATTTAAGCAATTCCTATTACCATTCTCCTTCGAATTTTCAATGGTGACAAGCGCATCCCTAGGAATATGGAACTGTTTATCAGGGCAAACAATAAATAAAACATTCCACTTGATAAATAAATTGATAAGAATAAATATCAGTAAGTTTACCTTAAAATGCTTCCAAAATATAGCACAGGCAAAGCCAGTATGTGTGTGGTTGAACAACATTACTGTCATCAGACATGTGAATAATTAGGGGAAGATCCACTAAAACCTCCACTCCGATTCCATCTTCAAAGATGTAATTTTACTAGTAAACCTTACGCAGAATTTTACGTCCCACGGGTGGGCATGCGCCTGACCCGATTGGGCATAAAACAGTGCGTGATGATGTCGGCCAAGTGTCCTGAGGTCATCGCACACTTGCACGATAGTTCGGCCGGCAGGCGCACGTTAGAGTCGGCAGCATGCCCGCTGACAATTAAGAGGCCTATTAAGGCCCTTAATCAATTAACTAAAAGCAATTTTTCACTGCCTATCCAACCTGACAGTTGGTGCATGGGTGAATCGGCCAGGCGGCCTTTGGATTTTTTAGGAAACCTCATCCACGGGCGGGATGAGGTTTCCAACATTATTTAAAAAAAAATAGAACATTTTAAACATAAATTTTAGTGTGTCCTTGTTCATGTGACTGAGTGCTTGGTTTGATGGTTATGTCTATCATTTTTAAAATCTTTATTTTGGAATCCACAATTTTTCAGCTCCTTGAGGCAGCTCTGTGCCTTCAGGGAGCTTTCAGTGCGTACTCCCCTGCACATGTGCAGACTTTTCCACTTGCTCTCCTCCCTCTCGCTCTCCTCCCGAGATCCTCAGCGCACGTTTCACGCTGGCTGGCTGTTAATTGGCCAGCCAGTATGAAATCGTGGTCGGTGCCCGATGTCGGGCAGTGAGCTGTTTTGCGGCTGCTCCCGGGCTTGCCTGCTGCGCCCGCCTGATGACCGGAAAACCCTGCCCCTTGATTCCAAGGTTATTCAATCAGTGCAACATTTAGCCATGGAATGCAATTATAGGAGCAAACAGCACCCATCATTTCAGAGTCCATCCTTACAAATGGAAAATCTAACTCGTGGTATTTCAGGACATTTCAAGTCTGTAGTTAAAAGCACTTTCCAATTCTTACTGTGAGACCCCACTACCTGCATTAAATACCACCCTTGGAGTGGGGATAATTAAGGTAATCAAGCTGTGATTCTAGTGTGGGAGGCATTTAATGGGCTGTTAGCTACCTCCTTAAGGGTAGATTCCCCTTGAGGAGCCACTGAGGATGTCTCTGCCTCTAGGAATTCCTCTATGTCAGGCCTTTTCTGATGAGGAGGAAATGGAAGAGGAGCAAAGGGACCAGATAAAGGCCTAACTGCACTGGTGAAGACTGAGGTTGCTCAGTATTGTTCAGCCATCAAACTATACAACATATGTAACTCTTACCTTCAAGTGTACAGTCTGAGGAACAACACTTCAGGTTTCTAACTATAGTACTTCATGAGTTGGGCAGAATATTGGAACCAGGCATTTTCGTGGAATTATGCTGTTCTGTCCTTGGAAGTGAGGATATTCACAAAACTAACATTATATGCAGCTTGATCCTTCCAGTTGCCAGCCTGGGATCTCTGCAACATTTCAGTCTGCAATCCATTGCAACACCAGCCTGATGCTTTCTTCATTACAGCTGGTCAAATCATATCTCATTTCCTGTGGATGCAGGTTCTCAAGACAGCATTGAGTTGTTTCCAGGTAGCAGGCTACCCAAGTATACAAGGGCTGTGGGCTACGCTTATGAGGCTATTAGATGAGTTAGTAGAAACCATAAAGAATACCAATACCTAAATGTTCAGCTGGTTAGTGACCACAGATATAAGATTCTACACGTTAGCCTAAGATACCTGGGCAGTTACCATGATGTGCTTATAATGGAGCAATCATTTGCATCAGCCCTTTTTGTCAGTAAAAGGCAGATCACTGGATGGCTTACAAACCCAGTCAGTATTGCTCACAGTATTGCTGCGGAGAGATTCAATGAACTCCAATCAGTCACCAGTCACGAGATACAATTTTGGAATGGTAAAAACATAATGTGGCTGTGTGAACAAGTTTGCAACGTTGTGCATCCTAAAAATTTTCTCCAGCATCAGAAGGTAAAGTCGCACAGGATCAGAGGTGAGCTGGCAAGATGGATACAGAATTGGCTTGGTTATAGAAGACAGAGGATAGCAGTAGAAGGGTGCTTTTCTGAATGGAGGGCTGTGACTAGTGGAGTTCCACAGGGATCAGTGCTGGGACCTTTGCTGTTTGTAATATACATAAATGATTTGGAGGAAAATGTAACTGGGCTAATTAGTAAATTTGCAGACTACACTAAGGTTGGAGGAATTGCAGATAGTGAAGAGGATTGTCAAAGGATACAACGGGATATAGATCGGTTGGAGACTTGGGCAGAGAAATGGCAGATGGAGTTTAATCCGGACAAATGCAAGGTAATGCATTTTGGAAGGTCTAATACAGGCAGGAATTATACAGTAAATGGCAGAACCCTTAAGTGCATTGATGGGCAGAGGGATCAAGGTGTACAGGTCCACAGGTCACTGAAAGTGGCAACGCAGGTGGATAAGGTAGTCAGGAAGGCATATAGCATGCTTGCCTTCATTGGCAGGGGTATAAAGTATAAAAGCTTGGAAGTCATGCTGCAGCTGTATAGAACCTTGGTTAGGCCACACTTGGAATATTGTGTGCAATTCTGGTCACCACATTACCAGAAGGATATGGAGGCATTGGAGAGGGTGCAAAGAAGGTTTACCAGGATGCTGCCTGGTCTGGAGATTATTAGCTATGAGGAGAGGTTGGAGAAACTCGGATTGTTCTCACTAGAGCGACGGAGATTGAGGGGCGACTTGATAGAAGTTTACAAAATTATGAGTGGCATGGACAGAGTAGATAGTCAGAAGCTTTTTCCCATGGTGGAAGAGTCAATTACCAGGGGACATAGATTTAAGGTGAGAGGAGAAAACTATAGAGGAGATGTGCGGGGCAAGATTTTTACGCAGAGGGTAGTGAGTGTCTGGAATTCGTTGCCAGAGGAGGTGGTGGAATCAGGTACGATAGTGGTGTTTAAGAGGCAGCTTTGCAAATACATGAATAGGATGGGAATAGAGGGATATGGACCCCGGAAGTACAAAATGTTTTAGCTGACGGGCAATATGATCGGCGCAGGCTTGGAGGGTCGAAGGGCCTGTTCCTGTGCTGTACTTGTCTTTGTTCTATTCAAAATTGTCATCTCCTACAGCATCCTAAATAATCATGCATTGGAGAAATGAGTCCAGCTAGAGGAAGGGGATGAGCCATCTTGAAAAAAGGATCCAGAAAGGGGTAACTGGGAATAGGAGAGTAAGGAAAACCTGGAAGGTCATCCTGCAATGGATCCAAGCAGTTTAGAATTGTTCCATTATAGTAGACTCTCCAGAAAATAAATTACCCATCACCATGATTATAATGGGCAGTGAGAAGCAACTTCTGATCACCAGCACCAACCCACAACATTGGAATCACACTCTACAATTTCGTGCATCTTCCCAATAATTATCCTCATATCCTGAACATGCTTGAGTGTAGAAATTGTTTCTACTAAGCCCAAGGGACTAAGGTAGTCATGGTCTTGAAAAAAACTAATTGCAGGCTGCATCTCCAGATCAGACACTGACAATCTGATCCTGCTGCCAAAAACCAACATGTTCAGGCATCTGTGGACCTAGTAGAAAGGCTCATTTGACCTGGATTCCTGAAAGAGTCCTAGATCCTGTGAAGGTCTGCCAGGTAGGCCACTGGTGCTAGATATATTCTCCATTGGGCTGGTGATCATTGTTAAGGCAGACCCAATGATAGCAATCAGAGATGCAAAACATCCTGCTGGTGATCAAGACATCTATGGCAGCAGTCTCAGCAAATTCACAGTGCTCTACTGATCTCATTCATAGGTATATTCTCTAAAGATCATCCTGAAGTTGCTAGCCTCTCCTGGGAATGCTGCAATCAGATAAAATACTCCCAAAAGTGCTGTGTATATTGGTAATGGACACCTCCAGTAGACAGATGCAACACTGTCATTAATTAAAGAGACACAGCCATATTGGTGAGGCCAACATTTATTGCCCATCCCTGGTTATCCTTGGTGGTGAGCCTTCTTCTGGAACCGCTGCAGTCCATGCAGTGTAGATACGCCCACAATTCTATTAGATAGAGAATTGCAGGATTTTGATCTGGTGACAGTGAAGGAATGGCAATTTATTTCCAAATCAGGGTGGAACATGGAGGAGAGCTTGCAGGTGGTGGTGCTCCCTTGCACTTATTGCCCTTGTCCTTCTAGGTGGTAGGGGTAGGGGTTTGTAAGTCTGGGCGAGTTGCTGCAATGCATCTTGTAAGTGGTAACTGCAGCCACAGTGCAATAGTGGAGGAATCTGTGAAATGTTTAAGGTGGTTGAAGAGCTGCCAATCAAGTGAACTGCTTTGTCCTGGATTTTGTTGAACTTCTTCAATGTTGCTGGAGCTGCACAAATTCAGGCAAGTGGAGAGTATCCCATTACGCTCCTGACTTATTGGTGATGAAAAAGCTTTGGGGAGTCAGGGAATGAATTGTTCATCACAGAATACCAAAATCTCTGACCTGAACTTGTAGCCACAAGATTAATGTGGATGCTGCTGTTAAGTTTGGTTAATGATAATCCTCAGGTTATTGATGCCAGGGGATTCTGCAGCTAAATATTACGTGGTTAAACTTTGTCTTGAGTAAGATTTTCGTTGCTACCTAGATGTCAAGGGCAGTGACTCTTTTCACCTCTGGAATTCAGTTATTTTGTTCATGTTTGCTGTCAGGCTGTAATGAGGTCTCCTCTAATGAGGTTCAAACTGAGTGCTCCTGGTGGAACTCAAACTGAACATTGTTGAGCTGGTACAAAAACAGAATTATCTGGAAAAACTCAGCAGGTCCGGCAGCATCGGCGGAGAAGAAAAGAGTTGACGTTTCAATTCCTCATGACCCTTCAACAGAGCTTATTTTTGAGCTGGTTATTGCTGAATAAGTGCTGCTTGATTCCACTGTCTATGATATCTTCCATCTCTGTAATGATAATTGGGCAGTAATTGGCCTGATTATACTTGCCTTGCTATTTGTGGACATAGCGTGGCAGTTTACCACTTTTTCAGGTAGATGCAGTGTTGTAGCTGTACTGGAACAGCTTGGCTAGAGGCATGGCTTGTTGTGGAGTGCAAGTTTTCTGCAGTAGGATCAGGATGTTGTCCAGACCAATAGTGCTTGCTGCATCCAGTGTGCTTAGCCATTTCTTGATAACTTGTGGAGCAAATCAAATTGGCCGAAGTCTGGCATCTCAGATGGTGGGAACCTCAGGAAGAGGCTAATATATATCATCCAATTAAACATTTTTAGCTGAAAATTGTTGTGAGCCTTGCCTTTTGCTCTCACCTGTTGTGCTCTGCCATAATTGAGGATGGGGATATTTATGGAGCTGCCTTCTTCAATTTGTTGTTTAATTACCTAATGCCGATCTTAACTAGATTTTTTTTTAATGTTTACATGATTTGAATGTTGTGAGCAAGACCAGCATTTATTGCCCATCCCTAATTTCCTTCCCAAAAGAACATTAATGAACCAGATAGGTTTAAAACTTCAATAGTTTTATAGTTAGATGTGGCAGGAGTACAGAGCTTTGATTTGATGCAATCCAGTCTGTTGGTTGTGGGAGATAGTCTGCACTGCCTGCACACATGCAAATGCCAGAATTATGTCATTTAGATGTAAACCTGTTGTTGCTACCTGCCCATTGATGTTTCCATCTCAAACTTGTTCTGCAATTGGGAATGCCTCCTTCCCAGAAGATGTCAATATTTGCGAATCCTCTCCCTGTGGACTTTTGCTCCTTGACATTATGCACTGCTTTTGCAGGAGCAGAGATGCTAAAGTTCAGTCTCATCTGTTACTGTGGCGATTTGGAAAGAGACTGAGACAGTTGGCACTGAAAGTTTCAGTCGAAAGCATTGACATCAGTGAACTGGCAACTGCATGAGTGAGCACTGGGGTTTCACAATGATTATACTGGCAGCAAAAGCCACACAAACATTGATTGTGCTAAGAGGAAAATGGACACAGTAGTATTAGAATGTAATTCAATGGGGTGGATGTCACACTTACCTTGTTCATTCTGGTCATTACATTTTTTCCAGCAGTAATGTGATGAGACTGTGATGTTGGTACTCAACACTTCAACCACCTCTTTCTGCTGTGCCTACAATATGATTTGAGATGATCTCATGGCTGAACCTTACCTATGTTGGGCAGGCCGGACAGGGGTGGGTGCGGAGCCAATCGCTGCCGCCATTTTACATGGGCGAGCCAATTAAGACCCACCCAGCATAATACACAGCCGGTAGCGCTCAGCGTTACCTGTGCGGGCAGGGGTAGGAGAGAGAGTTGGGGACAGGGTCACATGTTTGTGCATTTTGCAAAATTTATTTAATTATTTTATTAAACCTTCAGGAAACTTCATCCTGCCCGTGAATGAGGTTTCCTGAAAAACGCAAAGGCCGCTTGGGCTCTTCGCCTGCCCGCCAGCCTTAAGGTTGGACGGGCAGCGCTGTTAACGTCAATTACTTTTTTAATGGCCTTAATCGGCCTTTGGCTGTTCGGCGGGCGCACACCCACTGAACGCAATATCAAAATGACGCCTGACGACGGCAGGACGCACGACTGACCTCAATATTCTGGCCCATCTGTCAAAATAGCTTGTCTGTCTTGTTTACCTCCATATCAGTGTCTGCGAAGTTGAAAGCTGTCATTTCTGCAGGGTTTCTACCTTACACCTTTCAGCTCCTCTCCTATAATTGCCAGCACTTTCCTCTGTGGTTAGTACAAGACCCTAAGGGCTAGCAAAAGGTATCCAACCTGAAATATGCAGCACACACAAAGTCGTACCAAGAGATGGAAGACTGAAGCTCACTGTAATTGGGTTGTGGGCCTTATTTTAATAATTGCAGTGAGCTGCCAGAGCCTGCCACGCCTTCAGAGGCAGCTCAGTGATCACTAGGGGGCTAATCCTGTCATTGGTGGTACATTTGCCGACATAATAAATTATTGAATTCCAAGGGGGAGAAATTTGCTTGTGTAGTTTGGGTAGCATCTTTTTTAGTGGCACTATGCAGACTGTGACAATTGCCCAGAGGCTGGCAGTGCTGTGGGTCTTCACCCGCACGACTTGTGCAATGTTTTTCATTGATATCAGGTAGCTTGCCTCCGGGGAATCTACACAGTCTGCATAGCGTCACTATTCTCTCCACAGATGCTGACAAAGCTACTTTGTGTTTCTAGCATTTTCTATTTTTTTCAGAAGTAACTCATGCCTTCAAGATAATGGCCATTTGCTTATCTTATTCTGTATTGAGGTCAGACACCTGAGCACTAATTAAATGGAAGCCTTTTCTGGTGAGGTAGGCAATTGAAAAAGCCTCAGAGTCTCACAGATAACATCTATTATGACCACTGCTGTACCATCCATTGAGAGTTATATGCTGTCCTTTCCATCATGAAAGTGAAGGTGTTGCCCCCTGGTAAACAATACATCTATCACTTTCTTGGTACAATTGAGACCAAAAGTCTGGTTGATCTGGCAGACGTGCACTGCGGTGGTTTAGAAGTTTCTGGTGGTACAAAAGCTTAAAGCTTTGGTAATATTCACTGCTATGGGAAGTGATGCAGGTCGGACAAGAAAGGATGGCATAGCTCACCCACAGATATCTCTGTGAAGTAGAGATGGGAAGACATATCCAGGACTATCTAGATCTGTAAATGTGGGCTTTTAAATAATGATAATTATGAAGGCATTGCCTCAGGTGTCACCACTGTTAAGAAAAAGTATTTTCAAAAACACCTGACTGTTCAAAATTGGCACTTTCCACAGGAACAAAAACTAATGCAGCAAAAAAACACATAAATATTAACACATACTGGAAAAATAATTGTAGCAACTTTATAAAGTTCATTTCTTTTTGGTCCTCTAAGCTTCTAGCTTTTCATCATCTAGAACATAGTCCGTTCTGTCCTTTTCAGGTCCAAAGCGAACAATTGCCCATTTGCCTGCATTGAAATCTATGTGCCACAGTTTTACCCATTTACTTAAACAATTAATATCTCTCTGTCAGGTTACGCTTCCATTTACACTGCCTATCTACATGTCATTGGCAAACTTAGACATGTTGCTTTTTAACCCATCATCTAAGTTACTAACAAACATGATGAATGATTGAGCCCCAACACAGATCCTTGTGAGGCATCAGTCACATTCTGCCATTACCCGCTCTTTGTCTCCTGCCACTCTGCCAATTTCCTAACCAGATCAGCAGTCTGCTGGAATTCACGTTCACTTTGTTACTCCTCCTTCATTTTTACACTTACTGGGCAGAATTTTGCCCTTGACGGGCGTGAGGGCCCCACTGGCTCAGTGGTGGGCGGACAGCCGACCCCTGCTGCTGAAACGGGGCCCGCCGCCATTTTGAGTGGGTGGGCCAATTAAGGCTGGCCCAGCGGCCTGCCCGACAGGAAACGCTATGCGCTTCCTGTGCAGAGGGGGGAGGGAATCCCCAGCTGTCAAAGTGCGCTCTTTCGCACATGCGTGTGAAAGAGCGCACTGCTCCCTGAGACTAAGTGCTGTCTCAGTGAGACAGTATAAAAAACTTAAAAAATAGAAAAATAAAAATATTATTAACATGTCCCCCCTCATGTGACAATGTCACACGAGATGGGACATGTTAATAAATATACCATTACATTTATTAAAGTTTTTAAAAAGGAACATGAAACCTCATCCCGCCAGTGGATGAGGTTTCATGTGTTATCAGAAGCCCGTTGGGCTCCTGGCCTTAAGGTTGGGCGGGCAGGGCCTTTAATTACTTTAATTACCCTGTCAATGGCGTCAATTGGCCATTGACAGGTCAGCAGGCGGACAGCTGATTTCGCTGTCCGCTGCCTTCCTGAAAATTTAAAGGGGTCGGGATGATGTCAGGGGTTCCTCCCGATGTCATCCCACGTCATTTTCCCGTCGGCCAACAGGAAAATTCTGGCCACTATTTTTGTTAGCTATTTCAACGAGAAATAAACAAGTTGAATAAAGATAAAACCCAAATGGGTCAATATTTACAGGTTCAAATTCAGATTGAATAGAACCATAGAAAAATTATGGTATAGAAAGAGGCTATTCAGCCCATCGTGTCTGCGCCAGCCAAAAAAGAAGGAAAAAGAAACTAGCTGCTTATTTTAAAACAAAAACAGAATTACCTGGAAAAACTCAGCAGTCTGGCAGCACCTGGTCCATAGCTTTGCAGGTTACAGCACTTCAGATGCAGATCCAGGTACCTTTTAAATGAGTGGAGCATTTCAGCCTGAACCACCAATTCAGGCAGTGAATTTCAGATGTCCACCTCCCTCTGGGTGAGAAGCTTTTCCTCATGTCCCCTCTAATTTTTCTATCAATCATCTTAAATCTATGCCCCCTGGTAACTGACTCCTCAGCTAGGGGAAATAAGTCTTTCCTGTCTATCCCGTTTAGGTCCCTCAATTTTGTACACCTCGATTAGGTCAGCCTCCTCTGTTCTAATCCAATATTTCCTCATAGCTGCAATTTTCAAGCCCTGGCAACATTCTTGTAAATCTCCTCTGTATTCTCTCCATAACAGTTATGTCCTTCCAGTAATGTGACCAGAACTGTATACAAAATTCTAACCAACTAGTTCTAGCATTACCTCCCTGCTTTTATATTCAATATCTCACCCAACAAAGAAAAGCATTCCATATGCTCTGTTTATTGAGTATTTCCTTGCTTTGTTTGCCCTCCCCAATGCATTACCCCACACTTCTCTGGTTCCAATTGTCACTTTTCCACCCACTCAACCAAGCCATTGATATCATTCTGGAGACAACAGCTATCCTCTTCACTATCAATGACACAGCCAATTTTTGTGCCATCTGCAAATTTCCCAATCATGCCTCCCACATTTAAGTCCAAATCATTAATGCATATGGCAAATAGCAAGCCCCAGCACTGAGCCCTATGGAACACCACTGGAAACCGTTTTCCATTCGCAAAAACATCCATCGACCATTACACTTTGTTTCCTGTCGCTGAGCCAATTTTGGATCTAACTTGCCATCTCCTGTATCCCATGCGATCTCACTTTTCTGACCAGTCTGCGATGTGGGACCTTGTCAAATGACTTACTAAAATGTAGATAACATCCACTGAACTACCCTCACCAATCTTCCTTGTTACTTCCTCAAAAAAGTCTATTAAGTTAGTAAGACACAATCTTCCCCAAACAAAACCATGTTGACTATCTCTGATCAATCTATGCCTTTCTAAGTGGCAGTTTATCCTGTCGCTCAGAATTGATTTTAATAATTTGCCCACCACCGAAGTCAGAATGACCAGCCTATCATTTTCTGGCTATCCCTCGCACTGTTTTTAAATAATACCACTAAGTTCGCAGACCTCCAATTCTCTGGTACCTCGCCTGTATCTCGTGAGGATTGGAAAATGATCCTCAGAGCATCCGCTATTTCCTCCCTGGTTTCCTTTAACAGCCAGGGATACAATCCATCTGGCCTTGGTGAATTATTCACCTTCAAGGATGTCAGTCCCTCCAGTACTTCCTCTCTCATTATGCTTATTGTATCTCCTATTTCACACTCCTCCTCTTTAACTAGAATGCCTGCACCATCCCTCTCCTTAATGAAGACAAAGACAAAGTACTCATTGAGAACCCTGCCCACATATTCAAGTCAAAATCCTGGAACTCCCTAACAGCACTGTGGGTACCACACCACAGAAACTGCAGTGGTTCAAGAAGGCAGCTCGCCCCACCTTCTCAAAGGCAATCAGGGATGGGCAATAAATGCTGGCCCAGCCAGTCATGCCCACATCCCGTAAATGAATTAAAAAAAGTTACCACATGCATCTCTGATAGGCCCTACCCTTTCCTTAGTTACTCTCTTGCTCTTAATGTGCTGGTAAAACATTTTTGGGTTTTCTTTGATTTTACTTGCCAATATTGTTTTCTATCCTCTTGTTTCTTTCCTAATTTCCTTTTTCGCTTCACCCTGTTCTTTCTATACTCCTCTAGGCTTTCTATTAAGCTTTTGGTGACTGTCATAAGCTTCTTTTTCTGTTTTATCTTACCCTATATGCTTCTGGATAACCAGGGGGCTCTAGATTTGGCAGTACCGTCCTTTTTCTTTGTGGGGACATGTCTACACTGTGCCTGGTGAATCTTGTTTTTGAATTCCTCCCACCTGATCTGACACTGTTTTCCCTTATAGAAGCTGTATCCAATCTACATTCACCAGTTCATCTTTCAGCTTTGTAAGGTTTGTCTTCCCCCAATTTAGAACTTCTACTCAAGGCCTATCTTTGTCTTTTGCCATAATGATGCTAAATCTAACTGTATTATGGTCACTGTCTCCAAAACAGTCCCACACTGCTACTTCATCCACTTGCCCAGCTTCATTTCCTTAGACTAAATCTAGAATTGTGCCCTGTCTCATTGGGCTTCTTACGTACTGGCTAAAAAAGTTCTCTTGAATACAGTTCAAGAATTTTGTGCCCTCTGCGCCCTTTACACTGTTCATATCCCAATTGATATTAGGGTAGTTGAAGTCTCCAACTAAGACCGCCTTATTGTTTTGCACTCAGAAATTTGCCTACATACTTGCTTTTCTAACTCCCATCCACTATTTGGGGATCTATAGTACACTCCCAGCAGTGTGGCTGCCCCTTTTTGTTTCCCAGCTCAACACATGTGGCTTTATTTGATGCTTCATATAAGATATCATCCCTCCTCGCAACTGTAATTGATTCTTTGACCAATACTGCTATATCACCATCTTTTTTATCCCCCTCTCTATCCCGCCTAAAAACTCTATATCCAGGAATGTTGAACTGCTGTTTTTGCCCCTCTTTAAGTCAAGTTTCCCTTATAACAATAATATCACGGTGACGTGTTCAGCTGTGCCCTCAGCTAATTGGCTTTATCTGCTATACTCCTTGCATTTACAAATATACCTTTTAACACTGCCAAATTCCTGTGCTGTATTTTTCCTAACCTGTGCTTCTTCCATTTTTCAGAGTCACTCACTAATTTTCTACCTCCTGAATTTGCCCCCAGGTTCCCATCACCCTGCCAATCTAGTTTAAAACCTCCACTCCCCCAACAGCACTAGCAAAACTCGCTGCAAGGGTATTCATCCCAGTCCTGTTCAGGTGTAGACCATCCACCTTACCCAGAACTGGTTCCAATGCCTCAGAAATCTGATACCCTCCCTCCTACACCAGCTTTCTAGGTACGTGTTTAATCACTCAATTTTTCTATTTCTATACTCACTTGCATGTGGGACTGGGAGTAAGCTTTAGGGGTCCTCCTTTTCAATCTCCTTCCTAGCTCCCAGAAATCTGCTTTCAGGATCTCCTCCCCTTTTCTACCTAACTCATCAGTAGTGACATGGGCCATGACCTCTAGCTGATCACCCTCACCTAGAGCCTATAGCTCTATAGCCTATAGCTGTTCTGTGACCTCCGTGGCCCTGGTTGCAGGGAGGCATCCTAGAGTCACATCTATGGCCACAGAAACGCCTGTCTATTCCCCAAACTAGCGAATTCCCTATCACTACTGCTCTTTCTTTCTTCTTCCTCCCCTCCTGTACAGCAGAGCCATCTGTGGTGCCACAAACTTGGCTCTGGCTGCACTCCTCCAAGGAACCAATGCCCTCACCAGTATCCAAAATGGAAAACCGATTAGTGAGTGGGACCCCAGGGGACTACCTGCCTAGTTATCTTGGACTGCCTGGAGGTCACCCATTCCCTTTCTGCCTCCAGGCTCCTAAGCTATGGTGTGACTGCCTCTAGGTGCTATCCATCTAGCTCTCAGCCTCGCGGATGCGTAACAATAATTCCAGCTGCCGCTTGAGCTCCAAAACCCAGAGCTCAAGTTTCTGCAACTGGTGACACTTCCTGCACATGTGGTCATCTAGAATACTGGTAGTTTTCATGACTTCCCACATATTACAGGATACGCATTCCACATGACTGAGCTGTCCTGCCATGTCTTCAATTTACTTCCCTTAAGTTAACCTGATTTTATTTTGATTTACTTTCAAAGCTAAATACCATAAATATATTTTTACCTCTGTATGTTTCTTCCTATTGTGTCTCCCTTCAAAGTTACAAGCCAAATCTGTGCAAAGATCCTATCCATTCTTTTTTTCTCTCTGTCTTGCTGTTGATACATTATACATTTGCTGCTGCTCAGAGAGAAAAGCTCTTTAATGTTTTAGCAGTTCAATTAAATCAACCATGCGGTTTGCCATGACAACAGAAAAAGAAGAAAAATGGGCCTATTAGAAGAAGCCTGTTCTTGAGGGAATACAGCATTCTACCTGGTAAACAACTCTCTCCATGCATTGTAACAGATTATACCAACCCTGCCATGAACCAATTTTGATTGGATATTGAATATTCAGTTAAAATTTTGAAGATCAGTGCTTCTGTTGTATTAATTATAATGTAGAGGCTTTTGCTTGTATTCTTTTTGAATTCTAAATGTTATATTTACTAAGTAACAGAAATTGCAGGGCTCTAATCTTATCCTATCTTAGGCATTGCTCTGAGTTTCTTGATATTACCTAAACCCCTTGGCATTACTGCTTTGTAACCAATCCAGGTACACAGTGTACTCAACAATTTATCTGCAACATATTTTATTTAAACCTTAGTGGAGGTAAACGTCCACTGTGGAACATCATAAACCTTTTTTAAGAAGGGTGAAATAATTTCTAGTATTTAACACACTAATCATACAGTCATATAACCTACGAATCTTACATTAATGGGCCCTAACTCCCACGGAGTGGCAATCACAGTTGGATTGCCACTCTGCTCCTAGTTACCTACCCTGAATTGCAGCTGTATCTTTCTTGCCCGATCTTCCGATTCAGGCCAGGTGAGAAAGGTGGGTTCCCAGTGCCTTGTGTCGAGTGCAGCTGAGGAAACTGAGTGCAGAATTGGAGTCTGATGGCGGGGAGGGGGGTGGGGGGGGTGGTGGTGGTGGTAGTGAAGTTCGGTGAAGTGGGGAGAAGCAGGTGTTTGTTTCCTTTTCCTACCTTTCTCAAACTGTAGGAATCACTAAGGAAGCGGTACTGAGCAAACTGATGGAGCTGCGGGCTGACAAGTCTCTGGGTCTAAATAGGCTTCATCCTATGGTCTTAAAAGAGGTGATTAATGAGGTGGTTGATGCATTGGTTTTAATTTTCCAAAATTCCCTAGATTCTGGAAAGGTTCCATCAGACTGGGAATTAGCAAATATAACCCCTCTATTCAATAAGGGAGGGAGGCAGAAAACAGGAAACCATAGTCCACTTAGCTTGACCTGTATCATGGGAAAGGTGTAAAAGAGTTGATCGTTGAAGAGGTTATAGCTGGACACTTAGAAAAACACAAGGTAATTGGGAAGAGTCAGCATGGTTTTGTTAAAGGGAACTCATGTTTAACCAATTTATTGGCGTTCTTTGAGGGAGTAACATGCACTGTGGATAAGGGGGAGCCTGTAGATACGCTGTACTTGTATTTCCAAAAGGCATTTGATAAGGTGCCACATAAAATAAAAATAAAATAAAAGGGGGTAGCATATTAGGATAGAGGATTGGCTGGCTGGCAGAAAACAGAGAGAATGCATAAATGGATCAATATGCTGGAGCATCATCGAGTGTATTTTTTGCTGCTCTCCACGTGGTTGGCAGACTGATACATTGTTGCTGAACACATGACTCCAGTGCAGCTGTAAAATGTGGCACCCCAGGTCATATATTCACATAACAATTAGTTCCTAGCTCTTTATGAAAAATATAACATTATAGCATCCCTCTTCCTTAATAAAAAAATGCCTCTATATCAATGTAACATTTCCAAACATTAACTATTTTTTTCTAAACTAAAGAAAATTAACAATCAACTTTTATAAATAAACTAAACCCCTGAAGAATCTTTATAGCTTGTTTCTTTTTCCCAGAAAAACATTATTCACGGTTTTAGGATGTTATGCCTTTATCTTGTGGACTTTGGCATTCATCGGTCTCAGTGGTGAGCTGGCATGCTGCACAGGCAATGTTATGTGTGTAACCACATGGTGTTGTAGAAGTCGTGCTTGATGTTGCTAATGTTGTGTCACTTGCTGCTGAGTGTTGATATTGCACTGCTTGTCGGTGACGTTTTTGTTGACTCGCTAGTGATGTTCTTTTGAAGTGTCCAACCTTGATCCAACCTTGATCTTTTCTGCTTTTCCGGTGTAATTCGAATATGGACTCTCTTCCTTCTCATTTGCTTACTGGTTTCAGTCTTGATGATGTATGACTTTGGAGTCTCTGCTTCCCCAACAACTTTTGCTGGGTTCCAGGTTTTCATGATTGGATCCTGTACATGTACAGTTTGTCCTTTCAACAGCTCAGGTAGGCATTTAGCATGTTTGTTGAAGTGTTGACCTTCTACCTGTGCATCGGTGACTTACTTCCTCCTGGTTATTTGGAGGAAGGATCTTGCTTGGCAAAGTTGTCACTTTCTTCCATTCAACAGCTCTGCAGGAGATTTCATATCAGCCTTGAGATGTGTAGATCAGAGTGACATATTTTGGATCTTCCTTTGGCTCTCAGCATTTCATAAGCGTTACCTTGATTGTTGACATGTCTTTCCATAAACCCATATCCCCTTAGGTAATGTGATGATGAGGTAATGATGACTCTGTTCAACAAATTCCTTAAATTCTTTGGAGGTGAATTGGGTTCCATTGTCACATATTATTCTTTCAGGAGTCCCTTGCTCAGCAAATAGTACTGCTGAGATGATTGCTGTAACTCTCAAATCTTTCACCTTTTGAATAATAACAAACTTTGAGTAGCAATCTGCAGGATGAGATATCAGGCAGAATTTTCCGGTACCGCCAGCGGCAGGAGGGGCAACAAATTTTGGAATGAGGCCAAAAGTCAGAATTTTGCTGGCAGGAAAACAAGTCGCAATTTTCCCCTCAGCACTTTCATGGCGGGTTCATGGTGGGCTGCCTTTCCCACTGCTGAATAATGGAATCATAATTTGCATTTCATGGCTTCTCATTGATGGGGCAACAGAGTGGAATTGTGCTCCCTCATGAAATCCTCCAACCCCAGAAATCAGAACATTCTGTTTCCCGATCTGCACATGTGGCATGCGCCCAGCATGGGAGTATTTCACATACCTGCCACAAGATGCTGTCTTCGCCATTCACACCGCCACTGTTCTCCTCCTGGGCGCTGGCAGTGTATTGCACAACAGATGGCATGCATATGAAGCAGGGGTGGTTGGAAGACATGAAGGAACCAGAGTGGGGGGGGGGGGCATGGTCAGGATGCAAAGTCCAATGGGGGAGGTGTGGGTAAGGGTAACTCTGCAAGGGAGGGATGTGTGCAGGGAAGGGCAACTCTGCAGGAGGAGGGGCATATCTGGGGTAGGGGAACTCTGCAAAAGGGGGGTGTCCAGGGGAAAGCAACTCTCCAAGAGGGGCGTGTCCAGGGAAGGGCAGCTCTGCAAGAGGGGGGTTGTCCGGGTGCCTTTTAAATATGACACCCGGACATGACGGTGTGGTGGCCGACTTCTGGCCGGTCCGACCCATTACGAGATTCGAGGTGAACCTCACAGCTGCATAATTAATGAGCTGAACACTGTGTGATTCAGCGGGTTTACCTGCTATGCTCTGCGGCGGGTGTTCCTCCAACTTCCTGGCCCCACCACGGGACTTAGTCCCAGAGCAGAAGATTCTGCCCACCATTCTTGATTGTGTATGAATAACTCAGTTCCCACAGTATGCCCTGGTCTGAGTGGTAGCTATCTTTCCTCTTTCTGCTGTGTATTTCTGTACTTCTGACATACATTACATGTAGACATCATTATTTCGATGTCTTTGGAGATGCTTATCCAGTAGACAGCTGATCTGGCTCTGAGCTTATCTTCTCCACTCCCATGTTACTTCAAATATTTCCTGGAGAAGATCTTCCTGCATCATTTTGGTTATGGTTATTCTGGATCCAGCTAGCAGAGCACCATCTTCTAGTGAGATGTTATTTCTGATAGACTAGTGCTGTTGTATTGCTGGCTGTTCTTGCTTCTTATCAGGACATCCCTGGATCACTTGCTGTAACTGTTTGCCTTTGCTGGTTTCATCTCTAATTTGACTCAGTTTCTGTGGTGTTACATTCACTAGGTGATGGATCCTTATACATAGATCTTTTTATCATGTGTTTCTAATGTGGCGACAACCAAGATAAGGGTATCTGCTAGCACCATTTCTCTTCCTGGCTTGTATTTCAGAATGAAATTGTAACTCTGAAACCTCAAGAGTAACCTCTGTAGCCTTGCTGGAGCTCTACACAGATTTTTCTTGTAGATCTGCTCCAGTGGACGATGAACACTCTCCACTATGAACTTTTTCCACATAGATATGTATGGAATTTCTCACATCTGTATATGACTGCCAAAAGCTCTCTTTCTATGTTATATACCTGATCTCAACCGATGTTAGAGTTTTTGATGTGAATGCGATCGGTTTTCCCACTTGCACCAGGGCTGTTCTCAGTCCTTTTGTGGAAGCATCTACTTGCAGAGTGGCAGGTTTATTTCTGTTGTGATATGACAGACTTGTCTCCTTGCATACAAGCTTTTTGAGTTTGTTGAAACTCCTCTCATGTGACTGTGACCATAGGTTCTCAACATCTTCCCTCATCAGCTCTTGTAGGTTTGCTGCGTGTTCTAACGTGTGATATATAAAAAAAGAATCAAGCCAAGGAAGCTTCTCAATTCTACCATGAACTCTGGCATTGTTTACAGCCTGTGATATTGTGAGCTTGTCCTTTCCAATAAATTCTTTTTGTACTTCAGAGTGTGCAGAGCCCCGAATTAGCTCATCTAGCAGCCTTTCATCTGTGCCCTGAATTTACACTTTCTTGTTGTGAAATTGGCAACAGGCTCAACTGATTCCTGTCTCAGGCCTTGAAATTCATATCAGTAGATCCAATGATGTGATTTTGGTTGGGAATGTGTCCTGAACTTTTCAAAACTTTTGTGTGAGGTTTTGCTGTCGTCTCCCCTCAGCTCTTGAACAAATTTAACCCTTTCGCTACTGCCCACAAAAAGATGTGGCTGACTGTTTTCTCTTCGCTAATGCCTTTTAGAAAGCTACTGAATGTTAGTCTGCACTTTTGTTTAAAATTATCAAATGCCTCAGTAATACCATCGGTCTCCCAATTTATCATGGGCTGGAACTGTGCATTCATTGCCATGGTGGTGGCCATTTTGTTTTGACACAAGTCACTCATCTTTTCTCTGGCACTAAGTCAGGTGGATTGTTCTAATCAAATTCAGCATTAAATCTGCTTAAAATGTTTGGATTTTTACTCACTGATCCCACCACTGCCACCATGTTATGCCTTCTGGTTCCCATAAGTTAGAAAAAAATCACTCAAAATGCTGGAGCTTCACCAAGTGTACTTTTTGCTGCTCTACACTTGGCTGGTAGACTGATACATTTTTGCTCGGCACCTGGCTGCACTGCAGCAGTAAAATGTGGAATCCCAGGCTATATATTCACATAACAATAGTTCCTAGCTCTTTACAAATAATATAACAATAGAACATAGTCTTCCACGAAAAAACATAGATGCTGTTCCCAGCAGGTTTTGCCTGACAGAGAAGCCGCTGTTACCCTGCTCAGGCCTCAGGTTAAATCATTATTAGAGCCAAGACAACTCTGCCAGCTTGGGGTGGTTTCCCTCGTCGCCTGCAATTTAAAATTGCAGTAGGTCAGATCAGGATGGAAAAGGGGTTGGTATGTCCTCACTCCATTTTAACTGCCACCCGCTTCCCCACCTTGTTTCTTCCAGGCAGGGATACTTAAAACTAATCTATGTGAGTTGTCTGCAATAGAGAATAGCAGGAGCCAGTATAAGAGCTGTATCGAGATACAGACTTTTTCAAGCCTGGTTTCAAGTAGAGACTGTTGCAGCAACAACACTACTGTGGAGTCACTTAATTTAATATCTACTATAGTGAGGATTGGTACTGTGTGCATATCCATTACTCAAATGTAGAACCATGTCATGTCACACCAGTTGCAAGCACTATAGTCTACCACTGAATGGACTGTAGTCATGCAGGAAAAATAACAACAGCTTTCCTGAATGTCCCTATGATTACCATGGATGCTTTGAGATCAAAACTCCAAAGGTCAGTTGTGGTTTCATTTGCATCATAGGTCTCCAATTTCACATTAAAAGAGTTTTTTCCCTGAAACAGGAAGATTATTACCAGGTGATTGGCCTCCTGTAAAATGGAGCTGACTGCATTGCCAGTATTAACTGGATGGTAAGGCTTACAACCCCATTTTGAAGCCATTACCTCTTGGTTAATGCCAGGCGTAAGCACTGAAAATAGATTCCTAAGAGTGGGAGGGGCCATCTTACTTCTACAACAAACCCAAAATACTGCGACATGCAATTTCTTCAATTGACCTCTGCTCACTTACAATGTGCAAGCACTTCCTACCATATGTCTGTATCCTCAGCTTTAGAAAAGGTAAGAAATTAAATTAACTATATTGTTATACTAATAATCAAACAGTAATCGAGAGCATCAATTAGCAGCATCCATGACATATTTCCTGGACCAGAAGGTTTATACTTCACATGTGTCATGTGTCACATTGCTTACTGGAATGTTTGCATGTGGGTGTTCACAGTTGTTATGATTTCATTTGTGTCTGCAGTGCAGTACAGTGTCTGGGCAATCTTTAAGTCACCATTTTTGAAAAAAAAATGAGTGAATCTGAACCAAGCAGTAAACGTCCTAGAAAAGTGATGACATTTGCTAAAAAAGTGACAATATTAGATAGGCTGAAAAATGGTGCTAGTGTCACCATGTTGGCCAGAGAATACAGTGTTAATCAATCTACAAATAGGTACATTAGGCACCTTCAAATAAACCTCCGCCGACTTCACCTCCAAGTTTAACACATTCTGCTGGAGAGCCTTATAATAAGGGCAAGTCTGACTAATATATATTTATTTTGTTAAACAGGAGGACATCTTTATATTTATTAAAACATTGTTTTTATTGTCTTTTATTCTCTAGATGTATCAAATTTTAGGATGGTTGGAACCTAGCTAATTGACTCCCATAAAATATGTTTGCAGTTTGCAAATTCGCTGTTTGCGAAGTTTGCCAAGAACATAACCGCACCAACGGTAGAACATTATTGTATTATAAGACAGCATGTCAGTTTGTATTTCCTTTAAATTTTACTTTGCATATGCAAATTGCTTGCATTTTGCCTCAAATTTTCCATTCAAATCAGAACTATGAGCAGTGATAGAACCTCTACATGAACTGAACCGATCAAGTCACCAAACAAAAGCAGCTTTAAAAAAAATTAATGTCACTTTAATGACGATTTGTTTGTAGTGGAAACTGTTTTGAATACTGCAGAGGCTGAATCCCATATGGGCTCTTCATTGGGCTTTCCTTATGGGAAAAAATACTGTCATACTTACCTGGCAGGGGAGAGACCTTCATCGCGTTTCAGCCAGGGAAACAGCAATGGCTATAACCAGTCAAACCCCTTACCATGGGGTACCTCACACCATCCGAGTCATGGTGAAGGGCAGCGAGCAAGGAACAGGAATGGATAGGACCTTCTTCACCAAGAGGATCCTATTCAAGCTGTGTGGTTTCGAGGCTGCGGAGATCCACTGCCTACAGGATTTCCCCAGTGCTGGTTTCTTTGATGTGACCTTCAAGCAAGTGGCAGCTTGTGTCAAACTCCTGAAGGTGAGGAAAAGAAAGACCTGCCAGAAATGAAGATCCTGACGGCGGAGCCGCTCTTTGCTCTACAGTTGCAACGAGAACGGGTTGCGACGGTGCATCTGTGCAACCCCTACGTCCCTGTCGCTGACGTGCTCACCTTCCTTACCAGGTACTTCGATAAGGTTGGGAGCTGCACTGAGGTTAAAGATAATTTGGGGATCTGGACATGTAAACGCCAGGTTAAGGTAACGCTCAAGACCGACGGTAAGGGAGCCGTCTTCCACCCCCCCTTCCAGATTCGCTATCGGGGGAAGCCGTGGGTACCTTGACTACCCTGGGCAACCCAAACTTTGTCGCTCATGCGGCAAGTCTGGTCATGTGGTGGCCAACTGCAGCGCTGTCCTCTGCAAGAACTGCAAAAAGGAAGGGCACCAGACAAAATATTGTAAACAGGCTAAGTGCTGCAACCTGTGTGGCGAGGCAAGTCACCTCTACAAGACCTGCCCCAAACGTTGCCGTGCTTATGCACAGGCAGCTAAAGCCAACGAGGGGGAAGCAGAAGAAATGCCTCGTGTCACTCCAACCACCAAGGCCCCCAGGGAGAACAACGGGACAAAGGAGGACACAGAGAGAGACAAGGTGGAGGAAAAGATTGGGGCAACAGACGGCCAACCAACAGCACTGCCCCCTGAACCTCCCACTCCTCAGGAGAGCGAATCAACGGAGGAGGAGGAGGCAGCAGTGGGAAAGCAGCAGGGGGAGCGGCAGCTGGTGAAGAGAGCCAAAAGGAAGAAGGGGCTAAAAAGAAACCAAGCCACTTCCCAGACAAGAGTCAAGAGGCGTCTCCTATCCGACACGGATAACAAGAGCAGCAGCTCTTTGGACGAAGAAGGGCCAGGGCGGCGCCAACAGAAGAAGCAGCAAAACACTAGGGAGTTGGAGGATGAGACACCCGAGCTCCAGAACATTGGAGACAATGAGGAGACCAGCGCACTCCAACTTTGCCCACAACCCAAAGAGGCCAGTGCACCACAACCCCAGGAATCTGGGAACAGTGAGGCGCTCAGCGCACCCCAGCTCCGGGAAACCGGGAGCAGCAACGCCCCAGAGGGGGAGAGGATTGGAGAAGCTTCTCCAACAGAGGACATTTCAAACCCCGCTCTCTGCACGGACCCCCAGATGCCACCCGAGCAGAACATCTCCAATGGGGAGCTTCATGACGCTTTCCTCAGCCCATCCCAAGTGAAGCAATTTGAGCACACCACGGGCATGAAGGAGCAGACCAATGGTCTGGAACTCTCAGAGACAACAGGTTTGGTAAGCGACTAACTGCTTTAAAATGGGTGTAAAGATTGTATCCATAAATGTGCGTAGCATTAAATCTACTACGTGATGTGTTGCGACCTTGGACTACCTTGCCAAGGTCAAAGCTGACCTGTTGTTTCTGCAGCAGTGTGCGATACCGCACCTCAGCTCCTACAGGCAATGGTCACGATGGTGGTCCCATGGGCCATCGATCTGGTCGGGAGGAAACGACTCTCGTTCCTCCGACCTGGGGATTCTGCTGCGGGGAGGCAGCTTCACCGTCTCCCAGGTTAAGGAGATGGTGGGCGGGCGCTTCCTCGTAGCAGACTTAATGTATAAGAATGCTCCACTCCGGTTAATTAACATCTACGCCCCGTCACAAGGGGCTGAGCGGCTGGAGGTTTTTCAGCAGCTCCCACTGCTGCTGGTGACCTCCAGGCCGGTCATTCTGGGCGGTGACTTCAACTGCATCATCGATGCGGCTGGACGATCCGGCAGGGCCGACAGCAGATTGGATGCTACATCCAGATCCCTGATGGAAACAGTAAAGGATGCCAAGCTGCACGACGTCTTCAGCAACCCTGCAGACGGAGCGCAGCGTAGATACACCTGGTCGCGGCCTGACGGGTCCGTCTGTTCCAGGATAGATTTCCTGTTTGTGTCCCGTGCATTCACAGTCAGATCCACTGACGTCAAGCCGGTGTTCTTCTCTGACCACTGCCTCCTACTGGCTGACTGTCACTTAGAGAAGGACCAGAGGGTTGGCAGGGGGGCATGGAAGCTAAACGTGAAACTGCTGACCCCAGAGAACATTGAGGAGCTCAAGAGGGATTACAAAGGTTGGAGAACCATGAAACCCCACTTTGAGTCACTGACACACTGGTGGGAAGCGATCAAGGGAAACATCAAGAGGTTTTTCGTCCTCAAAGGCACCCAGAAAGCTAGAAAGGAACAGAGGGAAATGTCCCGACTCCAGAAAAACATGCAGAATCTGCTCTGGCTGCGGTCGATGGGGGTCGATGTCAAGGAGGAACTCCAAGAGGTGAAGAGCCAGCAAGCCTCGCTCTTTGCCTCGGAGGCCTCCAAGATCATCTTCTGTTCCAGAGTCCGCTCCGTGGAGCAGGATGAGACGTGCTCACGTTTCTTCTTCCAAAAGGTACACAGAGAGAGCTCTGTGATTAGCAGCCTGAAGGAAGAAGATGGCTCAGTAAAGTCATCACAGTCCGACATTTTGAGGATCAGCAAATCCTTCTATGCCGGATTATATGACGTGAAGCCCACAGACAGCACCGCCTCCCAGTCCTTCTTGTCCTCTAGCACGGAGGTCTTAGACAACAGTACACAGGAGAGTCTGGACAAAGCACTAACTCCTGACGAACTGACTGAGGCCCTTGAGTCCTTCGAGAAGAGTAAAACTCCCAGAAGCGACGGCTTGCCAGCGGAGTTGTATTCGGCTCTGTGGGACTGGATCGGCCCAGACCTGCTAGACGTGTACGAGAGTATGCTCCTGGCCGGCAGTATGTCAGAATCCATGAGGAAAGGCATTATCACCCTCATCTACAAGCACAAGGGGGAAAGGGAGGAAATTAGAAATTGGTGACCCATTTCACTGTTGAATGTCGACTATAAAATTCTGTCCAAGGTCATCGCCAATCGGGTCAAATCCGCTCTGGAATTGGTGATCCACCCTGACCAGACCTGCACTGTGCCGGGCAGGAAGATCTCTGACTGCCTCGTGCTGCTCAGGGATACGATTGCCTATGTACAGGACAGGGGTGTGGACACCTGCCTCATCAGCCTGGATCAGGAGAAGGCCTTTGACAGAATATCGCACACCTACATGGTGGATGTGCTCTCCAAAATGGGGTTTGGGGAGGGAATTCGCAATTGGATCCAACTGCTCTACACTAACATCAGTAGTGCAGTCTCAATCAACAGGTGGGAATCAGATAGCTTTCCTATTAAATCTGGAGTCAGGCAGGGCTGCCCTCTCTCGCCTGTTCTTTTCGTGTGTTGCATAGAACCCTTTGCTGAGTCCATCAGGAAGGATCCAGGAATAAGAGGAGTGACGATCCCAGGTAGTGGAGGCACTCAGATCAAAGTCTCCCTTTACGTGGACGATGTCGCCGTCTTCTGCTCGGATCCGCTGCCGGTGCACAGACTTATCCACATCTGCGACCAGTTCGAACTGGCCTCGGGAGCCAAGGTAAATCGTGGGAAGAGCGAGGCCATGTTCTTTGGGAAATGGGCTGACCGATCCTTTGTCCCCTTCACTGTCAGGGCTGATGGCCTGAAGGTGCTGGGGATATGGTTCGGAGGGACCAGGGCACGCGTTAGAAACTGGAAGGAGCGAGTGTCTATGGTGAAGAGAAAACAGGGCATGTGGGAGCGACGCTCCCTCTCCATTGCGGGTAAGAACCTGGTCATCAGGTGTGAGGCACTCTCGCTGTTGCTGTACGTGGCGCAGGTCTGGCCCATTCCACACTCCTGTGTGGTGGCGATCACCCGAGCCATCTTCCGCTTTACCTGGAGGTCGAAAATGGATCGTGTCCGCAGGGACCCGATGTACAAGCCTCTAGATAAAGGGGGAAAAAACGTGCCCAACATCGCCCTCATACTGACGGCCACCTTTGTGTGCGGCTGCATCAAGCGGTGCGTAGACCCTCAGTATGCAAACACCAAGTGTCACTACATGCTGAGGTTCTACCTGTCCCCAGTGTTGCGAAGGATGGGTCTGGCCATGATGCCGCGGAACGCTCCAAGTAGTTGGACCGTGCCGTACCACCTGTCCCTTGTGGGAAAATTTATGCAGAGAAACACCTTCGACTACAAGTCCGTCAGGCAGTGGTCGGTACATAACGTCTTAAAGGCCCTGAGGGAAAAGGAGAGGGTGGATCCTGTGGGATGGTTCCCTGAGCAGACTGACAAAGTCATTTGGCAGAATGCCTTATCACCAGAACTTTCCAACAAACACCAAGATGTAGCTTGGCTGGTGGAGAGAAAGGCCCTCCCTGTAAGATCCTTCCTACACGCCAGGAGTCTCACCCCCACTGCACGTTGCCCTCGAGGTGGCTGTGGTGGGGAAGAGACTGTTGTTCACCTCCTTGTAGATTGTGTCTTTGCGAAGAAGGTCTGGAGAGAGATGCAGTGGTTTCTGTCGAGGTTCATCCCGAACAGTTCTGTGACAGAGGACTCTGTGCTCTACGGGCTGTTCCCAGGGATACACACCGAGACAAACATCAACTGCAGCTGGAGGATCATCAACTCGGTGAAAGACGCTCTTTGGTCTGCCCGAAACTTGTTGGTTTTCCAGCGCAAAGAGTTGTCCCCGACCGAGTGTTGCAGACTGGCACATTCCAAGGTCCAGGACTACGTGCTGAGGGACACGGTTAAGCTTGGGGCAGCCGCCGCAAAGGCGCAATGGGGAAGGGTCGCTGCCTAAGACCTTTCTGCCACAGTGCACTGGGGGGCTGGGAACTGTAAAGAGCCCCTCAGGCTGTACAGATTAAAATGAATGTCTGCCAATGATTGAAATATTCATTCTTTGTTCTGATACACCTTGTGATTCATGTTGTAAAAGTTGAACCTGATTGTATTTTTGTAATGGTGATTTGAAATGGTTCGATATGTTTTTGAAGATTTATGAATGAAGTATATTTTTGCAAAAAAAAAAATACTGTCAGACTTAAACAATAATATTTGATGTTTAAAGGGTTTCGGTAATACACATCCCGAGAATTGTGTCCAAATGCTCCAAATCTCCAAACTCTATTTTTCTGTGATTATTACAGCCAGCCCATTGGTACATTCCATGACCCAAACTCTCAATGCTCCCTACTCCAACATTTCCAGCACCAACACAAGGATAGAGATGTACTCCAAAATCCAAATATCACACCCTGTATCATGTTCTCTGTATTACCATAAGCAGGAACCTTTATTCCATCATTGACACACACTATGCACAGATAGTGAAGCTTTCCATATGCCACTATAACCACTATAATCATCCCAGTGTTCCAACCTATTGACCCTTCTTTCAAGATTGTGATGATTAACAGTCATCCCATTCCTCCCAAATTCCAGCAGAGTCCTCGACAATTATCACATGCCCTCCCATTTCACTGAAAGTTCAGGGCTGCCCTATTTTTCAAAGCCTGGGACATCCCGACTACACTCTTTGGAGTGCTGATCCTATGGACATTACCATTAGTCCAGCTATCACTGCTCCTCTCCACACCTCCCTACAGAATGTCCTTTCACTTATGAACAAAACCCTTGCCATCCAAGAGCTTACTGTGGATGACTGTATCGACATCATGAGCAGAATTTTGCAGTTGGTGATCAGGGGGTGGGGCCTGTTCACCAATGCGTAAAATGATGTGGGACGATGTCGGGTGGAACCCCCGACGTCATCCCGTCCCATTTAGATTTTCAGGAAGGCGGGGGCGCAGCAAAATCAGCTGCAGGCTTGCCAACCAGTCAATGGCCAATCGAGGCCATTGACAGGATCATTTAAACAATTAAAGGACGTGCCCGTCCAACCGTTGGCGTCAGGTATGTTTGCAGATGTGAGCAGACAATATTGCGAGAAGGTCAAACATTGGTTTCACAATGTCGTGAAGCCAGTTTGCAATCGTCCGCTCTGCCTATCAATGGTGAGCTGTGTTTCCCGCCGTCAGATGTTGGGAACCTTATTGTAATACATCTGCATATCATTATAAAGCCAGCCCACCGGAATCATCCCACCACACTGGATCATCCGCCCACATCAGCAGGAAAACACGCCAGTGCTGAACACATCTTGACAAGTGTGATGTGCAGAAGTCGGAATTTACTGTAGGGTCTTGCTCGCATTGTGGACATCCGAGAAGCAGAAGATACTGGAGCCCGACAGCAATGGGATCCTGGAAGGACATTGAGATAAGTGTGATGTGGGAAGAATCCGTGAGCTTGGGAGAGTGCTTGTATGACACTCTGAAAGGCCCTGCCATACACAATTCTCCCTCCAGAATCAACAGCTCAATGGTGGGGCGGGGGAGTTACAGTGGTTGACTGGCGAAGCTTGTCAATGAAGCTGAAAGACACCATTCCAATTAGTCAGCATAAGCAAATATATTTCCAGATTTTAAAGTGACAAAATGTGTTCACCCATGTAATGAACAGTGATCAGAATTTCTTAACTTTTGAACGCCTTAGACTTCTAATCTCTGACATCTAGGGTGGAGGGGTGGAGACAGTCTGTGTAATGGTTGGCCCCGTTGCCTCTGATGTCTTCAGTGTGGGTCCTCTGGCAGCTGTCCTCCTGTGGGCCAGCAGCTCCCTCTGCGACGACAGAGGACAAGGCTGACACAGGCAAAAGGGACGCAGAGGGAGCGGACAGCCTCTAAAATTACTGAGTGGATGACCCAGGATGTTCAGCTGCCGCTCCTCCTCCCTTTGGGTGCCCAAGGGCCCAGGCCTTACTCCTTGAAGGGAGGAACCACCTGGAGGGAATGTGAGGTGTCTCTCACATCGCCACTGCAGGAACTCACCCATGGCTCTCACGATGGAGTACAGGCCCACACACATCTCTGCATTTTGCTGGGCCAGGGTCTCCATGGCATCCAACATCCTCCCCATGGAGACCTCCATACATGCACATATGGGCAGTATTTCATCAGAGATCAGGCGGACACAGTCCTCCAGTCTCCAGCAAACCACTCTGTTGAGGGCTGCCAACAGCTCTGCGTGGTGTTCCCCCACCTTTTGCTGACTCTTCAGGATGAGTTGTAAGGCCAAATCCAGAGGCTCGACATCTGACTCGGACCTCACAGATGCCTCTTCTCTAGCAGTCCTCCGAGTGCCGGGGAGCTCAGCTGAACCTGCCTTCTCCTGCTGCGGATACGTGTCTGTTCGGTGACCATCAGATTGTGAACCAGAGTCTGCTCTTGATCTAGGACCCACCGAGATGTATGCCTCTGTGCTGGTGGAGGAGTGGGTAAGCACTGTGATGGGTCTTCCAGACGGCTTATTTCCAGTTCTTCAATGGAGGAGGAGTACTCTTTGTTGGAGATGAGGACATGAATGCAGCTGATGGATTGGCTGGCTGAGGATGTCGGTCTCTTGACAGAGCTCCCTATGAAACAAAGTAGAGATAAGTAGTGCATGGCAGCAAAGTCAAAAGCAGGAGAGAGAGAGCACTCATATTTGTGTTGAGGGAGGGATGATGTGGTGCAGGATCCTCATGAGGGTGTTCGCTGCCAACATCACCGTCACGGTCCACATCCTCACCAGTCAGTGCACTGGCATTCTCCTCAAAGTGAGTGAGGGGCCTAATGTGGGCCACTCCACTCCAAGGCTGGGACCTCTCCCTGCTGTTGTGAGCCAGCTTCTTCTGCATAAAAACAGACGGAGAGAGTGTGAGCAGGACACATGGCACTGCATAGAATGTTTGTGTGGTGAACGGAGACATGGACGGGATGAGGAAGCGAGCTCCAGAGGGACCTGATTTAGATGTGAGAGTGTGTGTGAGAGTTAGTGGTGTTGTCCCTTGAGGTGAGAGATCCCTGTGGATGTGTGATGGTTTTGTGAGTGTGAGTTGAGAGTGATGAGAAGAGTGACTTACCCTGGTGGAATGGATGAGACCATTCATCCTGTTGCAGCACTTTGTGGCTGTCCTCTTTTGCAAGGCATTTGCAGGCCACTGGCTCCCATGCTGGATGAATGATATTGTTGTCACTCCTGCGGATAGAGCGGGGATAGAGGACATCACAGTGGGCCTCCATTGCATCCAAAAGGTGCTTGAGGGATGCGTCATTAAACTGGGGGTTTGCAGTCTTCTTGTCTTCTGGGGCCAGGTCTTCCATGCAGCAGTCCTGGGCTGGAAGCACTGAGAGGTGTACATACGGATGCACTTGAAATATGGCACCTGGCATGAGGAAGCGGCGAGGCGATAGCATGCCGGGTGAATGAGAGCCCGCTCACCATCGAAACGGCATGTTTCCTGGACATGCATAATTAATATGGTGGGACTGGGATGATACGGCTTGAGAAGCGTCATTATGGCTGGCAGGTAAAACGTCTTTTTTCCTGCCTGCTGCCACACTTGGTGCAAATCTGGGATGATTCTGCCCTTCCTTGGAGTACCTCACTTTGTTCTATCTCTTCCACTTCTCATTTAAAATCCTGGTTCTCAACCACCCACCTAAATACCATGCCAATTTTCTCATTGAGATTTCTTCGCTGCTTTCCTCTCTCATCCTAGGTGACTTCAACCTTCATCTCAATTCATCATATTCTCTCTCTTATGAGTTTACTGCCCTTCTATCTGCCTTATTACTCCCTTAATCTCACCTTTTATATAAGCTCCCCAACTCATATTCATGACTATCTGCTTCATTTTGCCATCTCACGCGACTGTCATAGCATCAATCATAGATAGGACCATCTCTAATCATTTTGCTATATCGCTCTTCATCCACATCCTGCTTCCCCCTCCACGCCCTACTTCCTTCTGTATACGTCCTTGGAAAAAACTCTCTCTCGTTTCACTTACAACTGCACTCTCAAAATCCCAACTGTCTAGTCTTTGGCCCTCCATTCACCACAGCATTTCTTCAGCTAGTAATCTGCTCAGGGAAACCCTTAGCTCCACCTTTGATGACGCTAAAATCTTTACTCTCTCTCAACCTGGTCGTTCTGCTGTTACGGCCTTCATCTCTGCTCCTTTAAGTCCAAGAGACACAGACTTGAACAGATATGGCAGACAAGTTCATTTTTTGATTTTGACTTTTTCAAAGGTTGAACTAGGGCAACGCATTAAAGCACTATCGGATTTCTGCGTGCTACTTATGCTAAATCCCTTACAACAGTACGATGGATATACCACTAATGGGTGATTAAAAGTAGAAAGCAAATAGACTATTGACATTGGAAGGAACATATCAGCAAAATGTGGCATCGTTACACCTCACATTTTCTCTTGCCCTTACAAACATCAAGCATTCATGCTCCTGCTTCCATCCCAACAATCAATGGCACTCTTCTTCCCTGGCCAGTATTAAGTCCAGGGTATTTTAATGATGTATTTAAGCCCTGTATTATTAATAAAGTTCATCAGGAAAAGTAGAAAACCGAGGCTCAGTTATCATTAATATTTCTTTCTTTGATGTGGTAATCCATGTCCCAAATGCTTAATATTTTGCCAAAAGAACATTAATGTTAAATAATGTTTGCAACACAGTATTGAATGCACAGTGGTTCCACACCTAGGGCGGGATTTTCCATACACACCCGCCGCCAGGATCGTCCGGTCCCGCCGCAAGTCAATGGGCTTGTGCACGCCTGCAACGGGACTGGAAAATCCCGGCCCTAGTGTATGTTAAATCCTTTCCACTAGTCTTAAATCACCGACATCATCATTGTAGCTAGCAGTCTGCAAGCTGAAAGTTACAACTCCGATGCTTCGCTTCCAGGTACTGTTCTCAAAAGGCCTCAAGTCTAAAAACAATTCCTCCCATCCTGTTTCTGGCCTGAAACTCTATTTTGTGCTATGTTCTCAACTAATGTGATCAAGTTTAAGTCATTGCACAAGATTTCTAAAAAGGAAATAATTCTTCAGTCAGTCATACCAAATGTTTCCAATTTCAGTACATGTCATCACAGTGATCATTATCGTTTATAATTATCATAATCAGGGAAAGTTATATTTGATATTGCCCACCACAATATTCCATGATGTTACTGCACTTTTTTACACGTAGTCAACATACAGTAAAGGTTAGATTTATTCTACCAAGCATCCAAGTGTGCAAAGCCACGATGGCAGTTCTAAAATTAGAGAATTGCACTTAATACTTTTATATGTGACTCTAATAATGGCTCCTTACCTGGCTGCACCAGACATAACTTTTGCTCTCTCTTGTGTTTGATGTGCTGAATGTTCCACTCAGTTGCAGTTCCAGAGTTCAGTTTCCTTCCACTTTCTTCTTCTTCATTCACCGTAGGAAATGTTAACAAACTACTTGCTGACTTTGAAGGCGATTTAACTGGAGACACTGACTGGCTGCTGGGACATCCTGTGTCATCTGTTCAATAAGGACAAAAAAAAATGATGACATGTTTTTCTAGTATTCTGGATGTACAATTTTTAGACTTTCCAAAGCTCTGGGCTGGATTTTCAATCCGTGGTCAGGAACCCAACATCCAGATCGTTTCCAGGTCCTGTGCTGTCCGGTTTTCATGTGCTATGTTCATGTGCTATGTCTGTGTCAGTGATGCAATACTATTTTTATATGCAAAGTCTCTAAAGGCTGGAGGTGCGCTCGATACCCAGTGGTGCCTGGAGGCAGAAACTGGCTCTGGGGAGCGAATCTCAAAGGTATACTGCAGCCATGAGTGGGCTTGCCGTTGCTTTGCAGTTTGGAGAAGGCAGGACAGCAGAGGGCCAGTGTCCAAACGGTCAGTCATAATGTTCTTAATCTGCTCTGCACAAGTGATGGCAACTTTGTGCCAATGCTTGAGTACCACAGTTAGAATTTCCCTTTCATTCCAAAAGTTTAAATCAGCAGCAATAATACTTACTGTTGCTCTCCTGACAGTTGGGAGTAAGGTGCCCCAGACTGCTTGCTCCTCAGTTAATTGGAGGCATGAAGGTTACCGGCTCCCCATTTCCCCATCCTCGCTTTGAAAATTGCAGCACATTTTGGAGGCATCGGAGTCTGACACATCATCCTTCAACGCTATTTTCAAAGCACGCACCTGACTTGCCCCCATGAGCATTTGAAAGTCGTGCCCCTACAATTAAACTGTAGGAGAATATAGGGCAGAATCTTCTGTTCGGCGAGTTGGGGGGGGGCCTCGCCGATGTGTAAAATGACATGGGGTGACATTGGGCATGCGACCCGACGTCACCCTGCGTTATTTAGATTTTCAGTTCGGTGGGCGCGTAGCCAAATCGGCTGCTTGCCCGCCGAACTGTCAAAGGCCTATTAAGGCCATTAACAAAGTGACTAACATGATTAATGAACCTGCCCGCCCAACCTTAAGGTTGGCGGGCAGGTCGGGAGCCCAGGCGGGCTTCTGTAAAAACATGAAACCTCATCCACGGGTGGGATGACGTTTCATGAGGGTATTAAATTTTTTATAAAATGTTTAAGTAAAAGAAATTGACATGTCCCAGCTCAGTAATTTTTTTCCCCTTCTTTATTGAACCTTTCAAACCTGAACTGATCTCCCTGATGCAACATTATGCCTCAGGAAGATCTGTATGCTCTTGCGTGTACATGCGTGAAAGAGCGCACTCCTCGCTCAGGGAATCCGCCCACATGCTCACAGGGAGCGCATGGCGTTTCCTGGCGGCTGTCATTTTACGTGGGTGGGCCAATTAAGGCCCATCCACATAAAATGGTGGCGCGCCCCCAATCGGGAACCTGTCCCTTCGTGACTGCTCCCACACAACCCCCCCAACAGGGGGAAGATCCTGCCCATAGTAATCATTTATTAAACGATAGATAATGGAGGACAAGAAAATTAACTTAAGAAACACAATTATTAACTACCTCCAATGGGAAATGGGCAGCGTGATGGTGGTGGGAAGCAAGTTAGTTGAGTCACTTACCTCCTCCAATCGTACTGCTTTCTGACCGAATCGTGATGTTGCTATGTGTCTTTGAGCAGGTGAGCAGGACAGCCACAGGAAGGATGAGGAATCCCACTTTAACTATGCAGATCAGGGTCTGATGATGTCATCAAGACCAGTTCTGCAAGTTCAGCCTGAAATTTAGCAGGAGGCTTTGAGGGAAAGGTGAGTGTGGGCCATGCCAGGCAAATGTGCAGGGAGCTGGATCGTAGGACAGAAGAGGCCCAGAAGGTAAGTGGAAAAGTCCTACTTCAGGCTACATTGTACAGCAGAAGTGCTTATGAACTTTTTTAGTGCCTCCATCACCAAGCCACCTATTGACTGCAAGAGACCATTCCTATGGCTCCCCAGCTCTAGCCTCCTGCCATAAATTCCCCTTCCTGCTCACCGGCCACGTACAGGACTCTGCAGAGTTTTACTTAATTGAGTTCCTACCTTTAAATTTGGCAGGATCTCCATATCTCCAGCTTTGCTGCTCCCTCACACACTTCCTAACTTCTTATGAAAATCAAGGCAATTACCTTTGTAACTTTTCTACGTGATGACTTCTAGAAATATTAGCATAATCATAGGAACATTTGCAAATATTAGCACACTATGAGGAATCCCTATTCTACTTTCCAAATAACCATGCAGGCATCAAGAATGGGAGCACATTCACAGCAGAAAACTGTTTTTTTTGGCATGTAACAACAACAATAATATGCGAGGTTAACAAATACAGAAAAAAAAAAATTCTGATATCCTCAGGAACCCCCTGAAGACCATGCACTCCAGTTTGAACATCTATATTGTACAGGGAGAATAATGTTAAAAAGGCTATGAATGAGTATAGATGCAGTAAATTATTAATCTACTGGTGCATTATTGTTATATTTTCAGGGTATTATATTTCCAGTTGTTAAATTTGCAGCTTTAAAGTCAAAACCTATTTTGAAATACAAAATGCCAATTTTGTTCTTTATTCAATTCCATCAAGAATACAAGTATCAAATTAATGTTTGAAATAATCTCTGGAATTTGTAATGAGCTAATACAGAATTTAAATTGAACTACTGTTAATAATGATGATGTTTTTGGTGCTTTCCTAATTTGTATCTGTCTTGAGTTTTCTTCCCAAGGGTAAATAGCTGTAGATAGTGTTGAAAACCTATGAAAATAAAATTCCATTTTAAAATTCCCTCAAAAATAATTTGTTGGCTTCTACTGCTGACAGAAGTAATTCATAAGTTCTGAATGTTTTAATCTTCATGTGATACTGAGAATGGAAATCTTGGATTGTAAATTTTGCACTCAATCCGATGTTCGTAACGTAATCATTGACTTCCACTGCTGGTGGTAAGATGTCTGAGCTCTGTTGATGATACTTCAGTGCAGTTCTAACAACTGTACAAAATTATCTCTGAATATTAAGAAAAGATTGATCATTGAAATATGAAGCACTGGGCCACAAAGAAAGACTCATTATCAAAAGATTAAAGGAGGTGGAGGACAGGTTTTCAAGTGAAAGTGCATTTGAAGGTGGTTTGTTGTAATAAAGTTTCTTGTGCAGAATCAATGAGATGATTAAGAGATGAATAAATAAAAATTAAAAAATAATTCAAGGAATAGGCATTTTTAGAATTAATAGTTATCTGGGGAGGTGCTGAAGGATTACAAAGTGGCAAATGTGACACCCTTATTCAAGAAAGGGTGCAAGGGCAGTCCTAGTAACTGCAGGGCAGTTAGCTTAACATCGACAAGCACTTGGAGAGGTTTGAGTTAATTAAGGAAAGCCAACATGGAATTATAAAAAGACAGACTAATCTAATTGAATTTTTACACAGAAGGTTGATGAAGGGAATGCCATAGATGTTGTCTCTATCAATTTTTAGAAAGCGTTTAACAAAGTTCGACATAACAGCTGGTTAACAACACTGTAGCTCATGGAAGGATCAGTATCACACTGGATAAAAAAATTGGTTTAGGCTAGAAAACAATAAGTCATGGTAAATGGTTATTTTTTCAGACTGGGGAATAGTAGACAGTGGTTTTACCTAAGGGTCAGTGCTAGGACCACTGCTTTTTTGATATACATGAATGACTTGGATATTCAAATATACCATAAAATTTAAAAATTTGCCAATGATCCCAAACTTGGAGGAATGACAAACAGTGAAGATTATGCAAATCAACTATAACATGACACAGACAGGCTAACAAAATAGACAGACAAGTGGCAGATGGAATTTAATAGAAAGAAGTATGAGGTGATGCATTTTGGCAGAGCCATAGCGAGAGGCAATATAAACATAATGGCATAGCTCTAAAGAGTGTGCAGGGATGGGGGAACTGAGGGTGCATGTGCATAGATCTTTGAAGGTGGCAGGACATATTGAGAGAGTGGTTTGCAAAGCATGTGAGCTCTTGGGCTTCATAAACAGCACTGAATACAAAAGCAGGGAAGTTATGTTGAACCTTTATAAAGCTCTGGTTAGGCCACAACTAGAGTACATGTCCAATTCTGGTCACCCCGCTTTAGAAAATATGTGAGGGTTCTTGAGAGGCTGCAGAGGAGATTTACCAGAATAGGTTCAATTGGCCAGCCAGCGTGAAATCGTGGCTGGGGTCCGATCGCCATCGGCAATCTGTTCCCTGGCCGATCCCGGACCTGCTGACTGCACCCTGCCCCCCAACCTAAGAATTCTGCCCATGATTTTAAGGAGTACCTTAAAGGAGGAAAGCGAGTTAGGATGGCAGAGAGGTGTAGGGAGGGTATGGCAGAGCTTGGGAACTAGGCAACTGAAGGCATGGCCACCGATGGTGGAGTGATTATAATTGGTGAAATATGAGAGGCCAGAATTAGAGGATTGCAGGTATCTTGGAAGGTTCTGGGACTGGAGGAGATTGCAAAGATAGGGAGAGATGAGGCCTTGGAGGGATTTGAAAAAAAGATGAGAATTTTAAAATCAAGACATATGATTTAAAATCAAGACATTGATGGGAGCGAATAAAAGGGAAATGGGACTTTCTGTGAGTTAAGAAATGGGCAGCAGAGTTTTGGATAACATCAAACTTAGAAACATTCCAGAAACAGTTTCCAGGCATCTGAACCTTTTAATTAATAAATTGGAAATTTTTCAAGTAATCTTGATTTGGTTCACATAGGAGAGAATTTTCTCTCCGTTGGGCGGGTGGTTCGGGAGCGGGCATGGGCGAGCGCGGAGCTGATCGCCGCCTGCAATCTGCTGTGCGCTGCCATTTTGTGGCCCGCCCAGCATGACGTGCACCCGGAAACGCTACGTGTGCGGGTGGGGGGAGGAGGGAGAGTTGGGACCTGCGCTCTTTTGTGCCGAAATCTCCCTGAGGCAGCTCCGAGCCTCAGGGAGATTAATTTAAGAATAAAACATTGCAAAAATGACAAAAAATTACTGACATGTCCCCTCATGTGACAGTGTCACATAAGCTGGGACATGTTTATGAATTTTAATAAAAATTTTTATTTAATTTATAAACCCTTCATGAAATCTCATCCCGCCTGTGGATGAGGTTTCAGAGAAATGCGAAGGGCACCTGGGCTCTTTGCCTGCCCGCCAAACTTAAGGTTGGACGGGCATGCCACACAATCAGTTTAATTAGGTAATAATGGCCTTAACAGGCCTTTGATAGTTTGGCGGGTGAGCAGCCGACTCCGGTGCGTGCCTGCCGAACTGAAGGTCAGTATGACGTGTGGTGCCATTGGGACACACGCCTGACGTCACCGCTCATCATTTTAAATTTAGGATTAGGGCACTCACATGCGCTTTTAAAAGGGAAATGGTGTATTGTGTGGGAAAAAGAGATTGCATAAGTGTATTAAAATTGAGCAGAAATGTTATTTTTCAATTACCCAACAAATATATATGCATGTTTAAAATGTTAAACAAGAAAAATAAAGTAAAACAACAAAAACAGAATTACCTGGAAAAACTCAGTAGGTCTGGCAGCATCGGCGGAGAAGAGTTGATGTTTCGAGTCCTCATGACCCTTCGACAGAACTAGGTAGAAATAGGAAAAGGGTGAAATATCAGCTTATATTTCACCCCTTTCCCATTTCTAGTTAGTTCTGTCGAAGGGTCATGAGGACTCGAAACGTCAACTCTTTTCTTCTCCGCCGATGCTGCCAGACCTGCTGAGTTTTTCCAGGTAATTCTGTTTTTGTTTTGGATTTCCAGCATCCGCAGTTTTTTGTTTTTATTATTATTAGAAAAATAAAGTGCTTGTTTTGCTTGCAGATCAGTTAATTAATAATTAAATAATTGTAATTGGTCACATTGAAATATACACTCACAAAATTGACGTTTTTTTGAAATACAGTAATTTTGGATTGTAGAGAATTACTTATAAAGACACTAAGATATGATGCCCCTTAATTTTACCTGCTGTGCCCCTGATATGTTTATTTGGCCAAGCTAGCACATTTGAATGTCTTCATGTCACAGACTGGTTTGTTCATGTCTATAGATTAGGTTTTCAACCAACAAAGACCCAACATTCTAGAAGTTGCTCCTACCTTTAAATGGAAAATGAGAACCAGGGGAAAAGTAGTATTTTTAGGAAAATGGCATAAAGTTACGGTGAAAGAAAACAGAAGTCTAAAAGAATTAAGCAGATGAATTAGAGATAAATAAGAATGGTGAGATAACTTCTTTTATTATGTTTTAACATTTAGTTTAGATTTTTGAGGTTATTGCCAGAGTAATGAAGCTACTCATAGTATTTGGCAGCTTTATTAAAATATTTAGTATACAGTAATAGCTTCAGCTTCACATTTTTGAGGTTGCAAATTTACAAATCAGGCCAACATAAGGAGGCATCCATTCTATGTACCTGCTAAGTAGATTAGAATAAATGCATTTTTAAAGGACTAGTTCAGAATTGGATGATATTTTAATAAACGACCTAAATAAAATTAACTGTTGATTCCAAGGCTATGAGTTACAAAACGATGAGTTTTTGTGAAGTAGCACACCTAACATAGTAATTAATTTAAATCTATTTCCCACTGCTTTTTGGCCTCTGATGTCATACAAGTGACCGATGGTCCTCAGGCCCAAATTTTCGAGGAGACGGAAGGGCTTCGCTCCTTAGCTCAGATGGCGCTGCGGCCCCGATTCCGGAAACTCCACCCCAAACTGGGCACTCACCATTTTTAGGGGGTGTGTGAAGGTGGAGAATGGGGTAGAGCACTTTTCATACATCTGTGGTTTACAGAAGCAGTGGCACATTTAAAAGTGTAGTTTCCTTCAATCAGAAGCAATATTCATGACCCAGATTTCTGACTGGAGGGCTTTATGAATTCAAGGTGAAGGTCTGAACTGACCAGCGCTCCTAGGAGAGATCAGATACACTTTTGGAGAGGTTCAGGTACCCCTTTGGGATTGTTAACATGTGCATAGAAGATGGATAAGGAATGTGGAACAGTCAAGCTGTAAAGTCGTTTAAATCCCCTGCCCTTTAAATTTTGAAAAAATACAGACTGCTTTGACTCTCAGTTGGAAAAACTGGTGCTTGCAATTTCAATAGATGTTTGTTGACATAAGCCTGAAGACTCCAATTATAGGTTTAGGACTACTTGACTGCTTCCACAATGTATCATTATCACAGTGGGGTGTCAGTAAATTCAGTTTGATTGACAGCTCCAAGTTGTTATAAAGGGGTTAGCTGTTTTTGATGTGGGGCTATGAATACAAATGTTTGTTTTGATAAGGAATTAAGTACTTACATAGGAACATACATAAGGATTAGCAGCAGGAGTAGGACACTCAGCCCCTGGAGCCTGCTCCTCCATTCAATAAGATCATGGCTGATCTGAATGTAACCTCAACCCCACATTCCTTCCTAGCCCCCCATAACCTTTCAACCACCACCACCCCCCACCCCGTGTTAATCAAGAATCTATCTAGCTCTCCCTTAAGAATATTCAAAGATTCTGCTTCCATCAACTTTTGAGGAAGCGTTCCAAAGACTCACTACCCTCTGAGAGAAAAATTTTCTCCCCATCTCTGTCATAAATGAGCAAACACTTAATTTTAAACAATGACCTCCAGTTCTAGATTCTCCCACAAGAGGAAACATCCTCTCCACATTAACCCTGTCAAGACCCCTCTGGATCTTAAAGGTTTCAATTAAGTCGCTCTTACTCTTCTAAATTCCAGTGGATACAAGCATAACCTGTCCAGCCTTTCCTCATAAGACAACCAGTCCATTCCTGGTAGTAGTCCACTAAACCGTCTCTGAACTGCTTCTAACATCTTTACATCTTTCTTTAAAATAAAGACACCAGAACTGTACATAATACTCTCACCAATGCCATGTACAGCTGAAGCATAACCTCCCTACTTTTGTAATCAATTCCCCTCACAATAAATGATAACATTTTATTAGCTTTCTAATCACCTGCTGTACCTGCGTACTAATCTTTTGTGATTCATGCACTAGGACACCCAGATTCCTCTGAATCTCAGAGCTCTGCAATATCTCACCATTTAGATAGTAAGCTTCCTTTTTATTTTTCCTGACAAAATGAATGATTTCACATTTGCCCAGATTATACTCCATTTGCCAGATCTTTGCCCACTCACCTTACCCATCTATGTCACTTTGTAGCCTCCTTACATCCTCTTCACAATTTACTTTCCTACCTATCTTTGTGTCTATTCTACCTATCTAGGGTCCATTATAAAAGATTTAATAGATGAGCACTGGAAAATAATGGCAGAATCAGCCAGAGTCAGCATGGACTTATGAAAGAGAAATCATGCTTGACAAATCTACTGGAATTTTTCGAGAATGCAACTAGTAGAATTGATGAGGGGGAGCCAGTAGATGTGGTTTATTTGTTCTTTCAGCAGGCTTTCGACAAAGTCCCACATAAGAGATTTTCGCTTAAAATTAAAGCACATGGGATTGGGGCTAGTGCATTGAGATGGTCAGAAAACTGGGTGGCAGACAGGAAACAAAGAGTAGGAATAAACAGGTCTTTTTCCGAATGGCAGGCAGTAACTAGTGGGGTACCGCAGGAATCAGTGCTGGGACCCCAGCTATTCACAATATATATTAATGATTTAGATGAGGGAGCTAAATGTAATATCTCTAAATTTGCAGATGACACAAAGCTGGGTGGGAGGGTGAGCTGTGAGGAGGATGAAGAGATGCTTCAGTGTGATTTGGACAAGCTGAGTGAGTGGGCAAATGCATGGCAAATGCAATATAATGTGGATAAATGTGAGGTTCCTGCATCTACCCTGTCTAGTCTTGTTAGAATTTTATAGGTTTCTATGAGATCCCCCCTCATTCTTCTGAACTCCAGCGTATATAATCCTAATCGACTCAATCTCTCCTCATATTTCAGTCCTGCCATCCCAGGAATCAGTCTGGTAAACCTTCGCTGCACTCCCTCAAAACAGGAAGCAAAAACAGGAAGGCAGATTATTATCTGCATGGCTATAAATTGAGAGAGGTGAAGGTGCAACGAGACCTGGGTGTCTTTGTACACCAGCCGTTGAAGGTAAGCATGCAGGTGCAGCAGGCAGTAAAGAAGGCAAATGCTATGTTGGCCTTCATAGCCAGAGGATTTGAGTACAGGAGCAGGGATGTCTTGCTGCAATTATACAGGGCCTTGGTGAGACCACACTTGGAATATTATGTGCAGTTTTGGTCTCCTTATTTGAGGAAGGATGTTCTTGCCAAAGAGGGAGTGCAGCGAAGGTTTACCAGACTGATTCCTGGGATGGCAGGACTGAAATATGAGGAGAGATTGAGTCGATTAGGATTATATACGCTGGAGTTCAGAAGAATGAGGGGGGATCTCATAGAAACCTATAAAATTCTAACAAGACTAGACAGGGTAGATGCAGGAAGGATGTTCCCAATGGTGGGGGAGTTCAGAACCAGGGTCACAAACTCAGGATATGGGGTAGACTATTTAGGACTGAGATGAAGAGAAATTTCTTCACCCAGAGAGTGGTGAGTCTGTGGAATTCACTACCACAGAAAGTAGTTGAGGCCAAAACATTGTATGTTTTCAAGGTGTTAGATGTAGCTTTTCGGGCGAAATGGATCAAAGGGTATGGGGCGAAAGTGGGAGCAGGCTATTGAGTTGGATGATCAGCCATGATCATAATGAATGGTGGAGCAGACTCGAAGGGCTGAATGGCCTACTCCTGCTCCTATTTTCTATGTTTCTATGTGTCATCAGCAAATTTCACCACCATTCCTTCGGTCCCGTCATCCAAGTCATTTATATACTTGAAGGGAATTTGATGTATTGAATGGGCTTTTATCAATGAAAGTTTTTTTTAATATATTGAAATCTGTAATAGATACTTCGAACTTTATTTTATTAAATCTCAGCATGGCTACTGAATTCTGCCCCATGGTGGATACTGGGTGAGTTACCATGGAGGGTATAAGGGCGAAGAGTGATGGATGGGGAGGCATTGGTTGGCATGAAACAAGAACAAAAAATGCTGGTAAAACACAGCAGGTCTGACAGCATCTGTGGAAAGATGGAGTTAAGGTTTCGAGTTCGTATGACTCTTCTTCAGAGCTAAAGGGAAGTAGAAATGTGGTGAAATATATACTGTTTTAGGGGGGGTGGTGGAACAGGTGAAGCTGGATAGAAGGTCAGCAATAGGTGGAGGCAAAGGAGAGATTGCGAAAGATGTCATAAAAAAAGGTCAAAGGGTTGTTAGCAGTGGTGGTAATAGCTAAAGGAGTTGCTAATGGTGACATTAAGAGTGGAAAGGAGAATTTGATAATGGCAGGAACAGGGTAAGCCCTCTGGAAAGTGACAGATGGCCATAGTGGGGGTGAGGTGGGGATGGTGGTGAGAAAAAAAGATTGAAAAGGCTAAAAGCTGGGGATAAAACAATGAATAAAAATGGAAATAAATTTTAAAAAAATAATGAAAATAAGTGGGAAAAAATAAGTAAATAAAGAAAAATAAAAAATAAAAATGAATATGGAAAAAAGAGGGGGATCAAAAAGGGGGTGGGGATGGAGGAGAGAATTCACGGTCTGATGTTGTTGAACTCAACGTTAAGTCCAGAAGGCTGTAGAGTGCCTAATTGGAAGATGAGGTGCTGTTCCTCCAGTTTGCGTTGAGCTTCACTGGAGCGTTGCAACAGGCCAAGGATGGACATGTGGGCATGAGAGCAGGATGGAGTGTTGAAATGGCAAGCGACAGGAAGGCCTGGGTCATGTTTGTAGATAGACCGAAGTGTTCCTCAAAGCGGTCACCCAGTCTGTGTTTGATCTCTCCAATGTAGAGGAGACTGCATTGGGAGCAGCGAATGCAGTAGACTAAATTGAGGGAAATGCAAGTGAAATGCTGCTTCACTTGAAAGGAGTGTTTGGGCCCTTGGACGGTGAGGAGAAGGGAAGTAAAGGAGCAAGTGTTGCACCTTTTGCGATTGCATGGTAAGATGCCGTGGGAGGGCGATGAGGTGTTGGGGGTGATGGAGGAGTGGACCAGGGTGTCCCAGAGGGAACAGTCCCTATGGAGTGCCGACGGGGGGAGTTGAAGGGAAGGCGTGTTTGGTGGTAGCATCATACTGAATTGGCGGAAATGGCAGAGGATGATCCTTTGAATGCGAAGGCTGGTGGGGTGAAAAGTGAGGACAAGGGGGACCCTATCATGGTTCTGGGAGGGAGGGGAAGGTGTGAGGGCAGAGGCACGGGAGATGGGTCGGACACAGTTGAGGGCCCTGTCAACCACCGTGTGTGGAAAACCTCGGTTAAGGAAGAAGGAAGACATATCAGAGGAACTGTTTTGGAAGTGGCATCATCAGAACAGATGCAACAGAGGCGAAGGAGCTGAGAGAATGGGATGCAGTCCTTACAGGAAGCAGTCTGTGAGGAGCTGTAGTCAAGGAAGCTGTGGGAGTCGGTGGGCTTGTAAAGAATATTGGTGGATAGTCTAACACTAGGAATTGAGATAGAGAGGTCAAGGAAGGGAAGGGAAGTGTCAGAGATGGACCATATGAAAGTGATAGAGGGGTGGAAATTGGAAGCAAAATTGATACATTTTTCCAGGTCCAGGCGAGAGCATGAAGCGGCACCGAAACAGTCATTGATGTACTGGGAAAAGAGTTGTGGGAGAAGGCCTGAGTAGAACTGGAACAAGGAATGTTCCACATACCCCAAAAAGAGACAGGCATAACTGGGGCCCATGTGGGTACCCATAGCCACACCTGTTATTTGAAGGAAGTGAGACAAGTTTAAGGAGAAATTGTTCAGTGAGAGAACAAGTTCAGCCAGACGGAGGAGAGTAGTGGTGGATGGGGATTGTTCGGGCCTCTGTTCAAGGAAGAAGTGGAGAGCCCTCAGACCAACCTGGTGGGTGATGGAGGTGTAGAGGGGTTGAACGTCCATAGTGAAGAGGAGGCGATTAGGGCCAGGGAACTGGAAATTGTTGATATGATGAAGGGCATGAGAGGAATGGTGGATGTAGGTGGGAAGATACTGGGCAAGGGGAGAGAGAACGGAGTCAAGATAGGGATAGGAAGAAAGGAGTTCTTTTCGATCTTTTTTCCCACCACCGTCCCCTCCCCCCACCTCACCCCCACTAGGGCCATCTGTCACTTTCCAGAGGGCTTACCCTGGTCCTGCCATTATCACATTCTCCTTTCCACTTTTAATGTCACCATTGGCACCTCCTTTAGCCAGTACCACCACTATTAACAACCCTTTGACCTTTTGTTTATGACATCTTTCATAATCTCTCTTTTGCCCCTACCTATTGCTGGCCTTCTATCCAGCTTCACCTGTTCCACCTCCCTTAAACAGTTTAAATTTCATCACATTTTTACTTCCCTTTAGCTCTGAAGAAGAGTCATATGGACTCGAAACATTAACTCTGTCTTTCTCTCCACAGATGCTGTCAGACCTGCTGAGTTTTTCTAGCATTTTTTGTTTTTGTTTCAGATTTCCAGCATCTGCAGTATTTTGCCTTTATATTGTATTGGTTGGCATGACTTGGCATTAAGTTGGCATATGGATTATAGAGGACTATGGGGATGAGTGGGAGGGATTGGCTGGTGTGGTTTGACACTAATTTGGCATGCAGGGTATCAGGGACTATGGAGGGGTAGATGGGGACATGGGGTGGCATGAGTTGGCATGGGGACTGTGTGGGCATGGGCAAGGGGCTGTAGGGGGATGGTGAGGGCTAAAGGGTCTTCCTGTTTTTATTATAACTATTTCTGGGGGCAGTAGGCCCAACTCTAGTTAGCCCCTGTCCCCCGAGCGAAAATCTGGCATTTCAGGGACATTTCTCCCAAGTTGGGGGAACGCAAATTCGGTCCTTGGGTGCATTGCCTCAGATGTTGAGCAAATTACATTCTCATTCATCTAAGTTTCATAGAAGGCCCTGCTACATGAGATTTAACAACTGACAGTCAAAATAAAGTTGGTCACACATACCTTAATATTTTACATTCAGATTCCATTGACTTTTTATTTAGGATAACACACTATTGATTGTCCCTATTGTAATGGCTACAGCTTTTACTCACTACTCGTTTAACATATTACACAATGTATTGTGTACAATTATGGCAGCACCATCTAAGTTAATTGCTTAACATAGGTAATATTTATCTGTTCACAGCTATGTATTATTAGTTCCGGACTTAAAGCCCTTAATAAAACTGAATCAATTCATAAAATCTGGTTCAAAAATGCATCTAGATATAATGCATATTCTCCCTAAGAGAAAATTTATCAGTTGCATTTAAAATATTAACCGTGCAAGTACTTCATTTTTTGGTATTGTGAGAATAATTTCCCCAACATGCTGATTTTAATATAAATGTATTTTCTTATGATACTGAGTGACAGAGGAGGTCAGGCAGGGGCTGGGGAGAGTGGGGGAAGAATTTCAGAGCCTGGCGTTGGGGAGAATTGGTGGTGCCTTGTTGGTAGGGAGTATCGGAGGCCTGATATTAGTGGGGTTGGATTGGGAGTCTAGTGGTTGTTGGTGGGAGTGGTGGGGGCAGGTTGGGGGGGGGGAGTGGTTGGGAGGGACAGGTGGCATTTGGCATTTGGTGGTGGAAGGTGTTGGTAATGAATCCAATGCCTATTGGTAAGGGATGGTTCAAAAGCCTGGTGATGGATTGGGGTGGGGGTGGAATGGGTTGTCTGGTGGTTGGTCAGACAGATTGGGGGCCTGGTGGTGGGGGAACAGAGAGCTCCATGCTGGTCTTGGAGGTGGGAGGGTGTAGGTCATTAAGGGGGTGCTTGATCGCAGAGGCTCCTCAGATAGGCACCTAGATACAGAACGTATATGTAAAGACACTTACCTCCTGAGTCCACTTTTAAGTTTTCACTTCGATGAAGCTGCTGGGTTTCCTGCCTGGGAAACCCAGCCAACCAGTGATAAAGTTTAAAATTGGAATGACAATGAGGCTCACAGTCTCATTATCATATTGGAGCCTCTTTGGATCAGATTTTTCACCGTCCACCTTCCAGACTTTGTTAAAGCCGAAATGGGTGGGTTGGAGTCAGTTTCAGTTGGGAAACAGATTTTAACATTCCCCTCACAACCCAGCTAAAATTCACACTTTTTTAAGCCTAAATTTCCCCCACTCGGTTGTAGCCTTTGACCAAGTAGATTCATTTGAGTAAGAGAGTCAGTTCCCACATCTGAAAAAATATGAAAATTTAAATTCACTAAGAAAAATGGTGCTCAGAACCTATCTTCACACCTATGAGATAAACTCATTTCCCAACAGCATACTGTACATTATTTGTATTTTATATTAGGAGTATAGGAACATAGAAATAGGAGGAGTAAGCCATTCAGCCCCTCGAGCCTGCTCTGCTACTTAATTAGATCATGGCTGATCTTCTACCTCAAGCCATCTTCCTACATTATCCCCATATCCCTTGATGTCTTTACTATCTAGAAATCTATTGATCACTGTCTTGAACATAGCCCTATAAGATAGAGAACTGCAAAGATTTACCACCCTCAGAGCAAAGAAATTCCTCCTCACCTCAGTCCTAATTGGCCTACACATTCTGAAACTGTGTTGTATGGTTCTAGACCCCCACCCCACTCCCCAAGCCAGGGGAAACATCCTTCCCGCATCTACCCTGTTGAGCCCTATAAGAATTTTGTAAGTTTCAGCAAGATCACCTCTTATTCCTAACCCTAACCCAGTCTCCTCACTATCTCCTCATAGGACAATCCTGCCATCCCAGGAATCAGTCCGGTGAATCTTCATTGCATTCCTTCTATGACAAGTATATCCTTTCTTAGATAAGGAGTCTAAAACTGTACACAATACTCCATGTGTGGTCTCACCAAGGCTCTATACAATTGTAGCAAGACATATTTATTCCTGTATTCAAATCCTCAATATACTATTTGCCTTCTTAATTGCTTGCTGCACCTGCATGCTAGCTTTCAGTGACTCATGAACAAGAATACCCAGGTCTCTTTGGACATCTGTCTCACCATTTAAAAAAAAACTCTGCATTTTTGTTTTTCCTACCAAAGTGGCTAACTTCACATTTTTTCACATTATATTCCATCTGCATGTTCTTGCCCACTTACTTAGCCAACAAAAGTGATTGTCTTTGTATTGAAAGGGGGGTTTGTTATTTGTCATTCAGAAAACCAGACCAGCTGGAATGATGGCTGTAAGAAGCAAACAAAAAGAAAGTTTGCCAAATAATTTCATAACAGCGTCCAATTAAATGTATCGTGGATACCAGCTAAATGACACTGTACGGTCAGGGGAGCAAAACACTCCATTGTCTGAAGCTGTTGAAACTGGAGCCGTAACCAATAACGTTTTGCATCTGTCTCCCTCCCTCTTTCGGAACCGTTCCAACATTTTAGCTGATATCACTTTATCTTGACCTTGGCAGCAGTCCTATGGATTGCAGAGGCTGCAGTACAATCACAAAAACAATAACCAGGAAAGCCTTTTATCAAACTATAAACAAATGATAGGTTAAAATAGGTTCCACGCAAATGACTGTCGTTTGTAATGGACTCGAGTGGAAGAAAGAGCATGTCTATTGGGAATATAAATCTACCATAGAAAATTAATACTCCTTCGTCATCAGAGGTACCTGAACAGAAGCTGATGCTGCTGACGGTGGTGGATCTCCGTGACTGCCCAGAGCTCAGGTCGTAATCGCGACTCTCTTCCTCGGATAAGGGGGATTCAGAAGAAGGCGATCCTTTCTGGATGTGGGGATAAGGGCGGAGAACCAGTCTCGGGATGCGACTGCGTGGACTTCGCTTCTCTCGCACCTTCTGGTCCTACCCAACAGAAAGCGTGTCGATTATTGATTTGAACCCTGTATCTAAGCAAATCGCAAACCCCCTCCACCCCCGAACAAAATCAGTCTTTGCAAGAGAATAAAAAATAAACATACCTGTTCCATGCCGACAGAGCTTACAGCTAAAGGGCAGCTCGGTCTGTCTGTTTGCAGCTGGGTCTGCTGCTATCAGTTTTAATGTCAGACATTGTGATCGGAGAAAGGTTCAATTCTGCGCACAGCTCGAAGAGCGACACCACGAGTTTCCCTCACTGCCGCCCTGAATATAAATCTCTCTCTCCCCCATCGCAAACCATGTCCATAGAAGAAGCCGCTCTTTCATGACCTCACTCATTGCGCAACCCAATACGCAATCCGATTGCTGCCAAAACCCATCCTCTTCTCCACAAAATAACATTTACAGTAACCTTCTTGTCAGCGCATTGACACTAATATCATGAGTTAGCCAAAAAAAATGAGATAATCGCCCGGCGCCAGCAGATAGCAAAAAATCAGCATTGTCCAATCGTCACTCAGACAGAGTTTAACCACCAGTTGCACTTAGTCAATTCAGGCATCATCAGCCCTTCCTAAAATTAGGGGGAATGATGAAGCGGCATTTACCTTATGATATTCATTAAACGGTCCCATCCCGCCTCTTCCTCCTGGAACCTGTCATTTGGGATGAAAAGAGATACATTAGGCGCATGCGTGCTACTGCAGCAGTGACAGCACACGTGGCACCGCGGCTGGAGCGGGCAGTGAGTGTGGACAAGGCTGGACTGGCTGAACTCACTCAAATCAGGCAAAACTCACTTACCCTCGGAACATATTTGCCCACCTTCTTGTCAACACTGCCCACATTAAATTACGCTAATTAGTCCCTCAGATTCATGTCAAACTCACCCACATTCAGGTGCATTGCCCTCAGATTCAATTTTTCTATTTAATCCAAGCAGAAAGCTTTGTTCTTTTTTGCAAAATAAATTAAAATGGTTTCATTTTGAAAAAAATAACATTTAGATGTTTTCAATTTCTCACAGCAACAAAATATAAGTGGAATAAAGACACAAAATTAAGCAATGTCTCCATCCAGCAGCTTGTTACTCATTTTATCCCATTTGAATAGCATGCCATGACAACATTTTGAGCATCAGCATTGTTAGCATTTGAAAAACAGACCCCCCCAGGTAGCATCCAAATCTGCAAAATAATTAGCCTTGCAGGGGAATCTTACTGCTGCCCCCTCCCCCCTTCCCTATTTAGTGTTGACCTTGCTCAGATGAAGCACCTTGCTTTAGAAGGCATGGGTTCAAGCTGTACACCAGAATTTGCACACATAATCTAGGCTGGCACTTCAGTGCAACAGCAAGACAGGAGGACTGCATTGTCAAAGACAGTCTTTCAGATGAGACGCTAACCTGAGACCCACCCAATCTCTTAGGTAAAAGACCCTGTGGCACTGTTTGAAGAAGACCATCAGCGGTCTCCTGGCCAATATTTATTTTAAAAAAATACTGCAAAAACAGAATGGTCAGTTAGCTTATTATTGTTTGTGGAATCTTGTGTGCAAATTGTCTGTACATTTTCTGACATTTTACAACAGTGAATATACTCAAAAAACTATTTAATTGGCTATAAAGCATCCTAAGGTCATGAAGTGCACTATATAAATGCAAGTTTCTGTGATAGTAAATTACTGTACAGGATATGTGATATGTAAAAGAAAACACAAGACTATGACAGGTTTAGACAATGTAGGCATAATAAAATTCTTCCCATTTGCTGATTGTACAAGGACTAGTGAATACAGATTTAAGGTTTGGGGCAAGAGATCCATGGGGAATGTGAGGAAGAACTTTTTTTATGCAGTGAGTGTTAATGAGCTGGAACTCACTGCCTATAAGGGTGGTGGAAGCAGAGACTATCAATGATTTTAGATGGAAATTGGATGAGTACATGAGGGGGATAAACCTGCAGGATTACAGGGATGGAGCCGGGGAATGAGAATTGGTCTACAGAGAGCTAGCAGCAATTAGTCTGTGGCTCAAGTGCACATCCTTCCTATCCCAGGCTTGGACAATGACATATTCCAGGAGGTGTCAATGCTTAGATTGTGGATATTTCCATTTTGTCTTGTATTTATTTTTCTTACAAAAGATTGTATTTGCAATGGTGAGCTCATCTTCAGTGGACTTGTTGAGGAGAAGGAGACAATTGATATTCTTTCCTGATGGTGCCCTTCCAGGCATTGTAGTTGCATCCAATGCTGGCATTAAAATCTCCCAGCAGAATGAATCTGTCTTGTTTTGGGATGGCTGTGTACACAGGATCCAGATCTGCAGGAAAGAACTCTTGGGTTTCATCAGTAGAATCGAGTGTGGCAGCATAAGGATTGATGATTGTGGCCTTTTGGCTGATTCTAAGTTGAAGGTGTAGGGTCAGGAGCCATTTATTAATGTCAACTGGAAGTTCTGTAAATATATCTGTGATTCTGTTTTTGATGGCAAACTCAACTCTGTGAATATGATGATTTCCTTTTGGTTTCCCCTTCTAGAAGTGTATCTGGCCTTCTGTAGGGAGTCAGGTTTCATTGACAGCAGCAACATCAATGTTACATCTCACAAGTTCTGGTGAAACTATGGTGGTTCTTATTTCAGAGCATTCATATCCACAACTTACAAAATGCTGGCAACTTTGTGGTGGTGACCCACACTGCAAGTGACACTCAGGCTACCCTCAATTTCATCAACTCCACATACAAAAGGGTTGGTCTCTCACTCAATATCAGCAAGACAAAAGTCCTTCACTAGTCCTTCCCCAAGACAAGCACCTACATTTCCAGATATTGTTATTTATGGGGAGACTTTAGAAGTCATTGAATACTTCTTATATCTCAGCAGTTACCTTTCTTAAAAGGTCACCATCGAAGAGGAGATCCAGCACAGAATCAGTAGTGCCAACACAGCCTTCCAACCTGCAACTGGGTTTTCCAACTCCAGCATCCTCATAGAAGCCAATTCCTCCTGCATCAACCATGAGCTGCTTGTCTGGAAACTGCAACCCCTTGCCAAATATCTGACTTCCAAAGCAGATACTCTTTTCAAAACCAATCTCAAGGAAGGCAGAGAATAACAACAATCATTGCCCAAGGAGCCTGTCAATTGGGATGGTTTATATATTTTATATATCTGATTGGCTCCTTTGGACATTGACCATTCTGAATGACAGGCTTGGCCAATGAGCATTGGGCTCTGCCAAGACCCCAGGACCCGGTCATTTGGAGGGGCCAAACCGACAGCTGTCATTTTCCTGTCATTTTGGCGTGCAAACACTTCTGTTTCTGCCATAATGGGATTTTACCTGCAAAGTCTCAATTTGGGAACGACTGATATAGAGGAAATTTATGATGATATTACCGCTTGTGGAAATTTTAATCTATAAGGAAAAACTGGATAGGCTGGAATTGTTTTCTTTAGGGAGGCTGAGCGAACAGCCCATATAGGCTGTATAAGGAAAGATCTATTTCCCTAAGCAGAGAGGTCAGGGGGCAAAGGTTTCAAGTCATTGGTAGAGGGGGCTTGAGGAAAATTATTTTCACCCAGAGGATCTGGAACTCACTGCATGAAAGGGTGGTAGAGGCAGAAACCTCCATCACTTTTTAAAAATACTTGGATATGCGCTGGAAGTTTCATAACCAACAAGAGAATGGATCAAGAGCTGCGAAGTGGAATTAAACTGGCTAGCTCTTTTTTGGCTAACACAGACACAATGGGCCAAATGGCCTCTTCTTGTTCCATAAATATCTGTGATTCTACTACAGAAGGTTAGAGGGAGATTTAACAGAGATGTTCAAAATTTAAAGGGTCTTAATACAACACATAGGGAGAAACTATTTCAGTGGCAGGAGGTTTGGCAACCAGATAGCACATAGTAAAGATAATTGGCAAAAATATCCAGGGAGGTAACGAGGAGCATAATTTCAAGACAGAGAGTTCTACTGGGATACATTACCTGAAAGGGTGATGGAAGCAGATTCAAGAGTAACTATTAAGAGGATATTAAAAACGAACTGGACAGAGATGAGGCGAAATCTTTTCTCTCAGAGAGTTGTGTGGCTTTGGAATTCTCTACAACAAAAACAGAATTATCTGGAAAAACTCAGCAGGTCCGGCAGCATCGGCAGAGAAGAAAAGAGTTGACGTTTCGAGTCCTCATAACCCTTCAACAGAACTAGGTGAATCCAAGAAAGGGGTGAAATATAAGCTGGTTTAAGGTGGGGGGGTGGGTGGCGCTTTGGGGGAGAGAAGTGGAGGGGGTGGTGTGGTTGTAGGGACAAACAAGCAGTGATAGAAGCAGATCATCAAAAGATGTCACAGACAACAGAACAAAAGAACACATAGGTGTTGAAGTTGGTGATATTATCTAAGCGAATGTGCTAATTAAGAATGGATGGTAGGGCACTCAAGGTATAGCTCTAGTGGGGATGGGGGAGCATAAAAGATTTAAAAATATTTAAAAATAATGGAAATAGGTGGGAAAAGAAAAATCTATATAATTTATTGGAAAAAACAAAAGGAAGGGGGAAGAAACAGAAAGGGGGTGGGGATGGAGGAGGGAGCTCAAGACCTAAAGTTGTTGAATTCAATATTCAGTCTGGAAGGCTGTAAAGTGCCTAGTCGGAAGATGAGGTGTTGTTCCTCCAGTTTGCGTTGGGCTTCACTGGAACAATGCAGCAAGCCAAGGACAGACATGTGGGCAAGAGAGCAGGGTGGAGTGTTAAAATGGCAAGCGACAGGGAGCTTTGGGTCATTCTTGCGGACAGACCGCAGGTGTTCTGCAAAGCGGTTGCCCTATTTACATTTGGTCTCTCCAATGTAGAGGAGACCACATTGGGAGCAACGAATGCAGTAAACTAATTTGCGGGAAATGCAAGTGAAATGCTGCTTCACTTGAAAGGAGTGTTTGGGCCCTTGGACGGTGAGGAGAGAGGAAGTGAAGGGGCAGGTGTTACATCTATTGCGTGGGCATGGAGTGGTGCCATAGGTGGGGGTTGAGGAGTAGGGGGTGATGGAGGAGTGGACCAGGGTGTCCCGGAGGGAACGATCCCTACGGAATGCCGACAGGGGGAGTGAAGGGAAGATGTGTTTGGTGGTGGCATCGTGCTGGAGTTGGCGGAAATGGCAGAGGATGATCCTTTGAATGCGGAGGCTGGTGGAGTGATAAGTGAGGACAAGGGGGACCCTATCATGTTTCTGGGAGGGAGGAGAAGGCGTGAGGGAGGATGCGCGGGAGATGGGCCAGACACGGTTGAGGGCCCTGTCAACGACCGTGGGTGGAAAACCTCAGTTAAGGAAGAGGGAGGACATGTCAGAGGAACTGTTTTTGAAGGTAGCATCCTCGGAACAGATGCAACGGAGGCGAAGGAACTGAGAGAATGAGATGGAGTCCTTACAGGAAGCGGGGTGTGAGGTGCTGTAGTCGAGGTAGCTGTGGGAGTCGGTAGGCTTGTAAAGGATATTGGTGGACAGTCTATCACCAGAGATTGAGACAGAGAGGTCAAGGAAGGGAAGGGAAGTGTCAGAGATGGACCACGTGAAAATGATGGAGAGGTGGAGATTGGAAGCAAAATTAATAAATTTTTCCAAGTCCCGACGAGAGCATGAAGTAGCACCGAAGTAATCATCGATGTACCGGAGAAAGAGTTGTGGAAGGGGGCCGGAGTAGGACTGGAACAAGGAATGTTCCACATACCTCATAAAGAGACAGGCATAGCTGGGGCCCATGCGGGTACCCATAGCCACACCTTTTATTTGGAGGAAGTGAGAGGAGTTGAAGGAGAAATTGTTCAGTGTGAGAACAAGTTCAGCCAGACGGAGGAGAGTAGTGGTGGATGGGGATTGTTCGGGCCTCTGTTCGAGGAAGAAGCTAAGGGCCCTCAGACCATCCTGGTGGGGGATGGAGGTGTAGAGGGATTGGACGTCCATGGTGAAGAGGAAGCGGTTGTGGCCAGGGAACTGGAAATTGTTGATGTGACGTAAGGTGTCAGAGGAATCACGGATGTAGGTGGGAAGGGACTGGACAAGGGGAGAGAGAAGGGAGTCAAGACAACGAGAAATGAGTTCTGTGGGACAGGAGCAAGCTGACACGATCGGTCTACCGGGACAGTTCTGTTTGTGGATTTTCGGTAGGAGGTAGAAGCGGGCCGTCCGAGGTTGGGCGACAATTAAGTTGGAAGCTGTGGGAGGAAGATCCCCAGAGGAGATGAGGTCAGTGACAGTCCTGGAAACAATGGCTTGATGTTCAGTGGTGGAGTCATGGTCCAGGGAGAGGTTGGAGGAAGTGTCTGCAAGTTGACACTCAGCCTCCGCGAGGTAGAGGTCAGTGCGCCAGACAACAACAGCACCACCCTTGTCAGCAGGTTTGATGACAATGTCAGGGTTGGATCTGAGAGAATGGAGTGCAGTAAGTTCAGAGAGAGAGAGATTAGAATGGGTGAGAGGAGCAGAGAAATTGAGACGACTAATGTCGCGCCGACAGTTCTCAATTAAAAGATCAAGAGAAGGTAAGAATCCAGAGGGAGGGGTCCAGGTGGAGGGAGAATATTGGAGGTGGGTGAAAGGATCCGTTGAACGGGGAGAGGACTCCTGCCTAAAGAAGTGAGCCCAGAGACGAAGACGGCGGAAGAAGAGTTCAGCAACGTGCCGAGCTCGAAATTCATTAAGGTGAGGGCGTAAGGGTATGAAACTAAGTCCTTTGCTGAGCACTGAATGTTCAGCGTCAGAGAGGGGAAGGTCAGGGGGTATAGTGAATACATGGCTGGGGCTGGGATTGGAAGATGGGGTGGGGACGGAGGGACAGGCAGGAGTGGAGGGTCCTAGATGGGTGTTGGTGTCGATGAGTTGTTGGAGCTTGCGTTCCTTAGCACTTGAGAGAAAGAGAAAAAGTTTCTTGTTGAGGCGTCGGATGAGACGAAGAATAAAATGAAACTGGGGACACGCGCAGCTTTGAAAAAGGGTACGGCGGTGCTGCTGGAGGGCGAGGTCGAGTGTGTTCATATGGCGGCGCATGGCACTGAGTGTGGATCTCAGAATGTGACGGGAACAGCAGATCGAGAAACGTTTTATGTCCCGGAGATACCTGGAATCCTGGGTGGGTTCGAAACATGCGGGGTGGAATTTCAGTTGAAATCCACGTGGGGTAAGTCGGAGACGGAGACAGTCACTGAGAAAGGAGATATGGCTGTGAAAGCGGGTTTTAGTAAACACCTTGTCAAACACCAGGAGAGAAATGGAAAGCAATGAAGGTGAGCAAGGCAAAAGAGAGATATGGAAATCTTGTCACAGAGATGAACAAAACTTCTTCAAGGAAGGCATTTCTTGAAGAGCAGTGGCAGTCAATTAAACACAGAGATAAAAACAAAAAAACTGCGGATGCTGGAAATCCAAAATAAAAACAGAATTACCTGGAAAAACTCAGCAGGTCTGGCAGCATCGGCGGAGAAGAAAAGAGTTGACGTTTCGAGTCCTCATGACCCTTCAACAGAACTGGGTGAATCCAAGAAAGGGGTGAAATATAAGCTGGTTTAAGGTGGGGGGGTTTGGAATTCTCTACCTGAGAAGGCAGTAGAGGCGGGGTCATTGAATGTTTTTAAGGTGGAGGTAGATAGATTTTTGTTAGGTAAGGGAATCAAAGGTTATCGGGGGTATATGAGAATGTCGAATTTGAAATGCAGACAGATCGGCCATGATCTTATTGAAGGTTGGAGCAGGCTCGAGAAGCCGAGTGGCCTACTTCTGTTCCAATTCTGTATGTTTGTATGTAAAAATTGTGATGATACGGCAAAACTACAAAGGAGTGGACGAATTGGATAGAACTTTCAAAGAACCGCCCCAAGCACATTGGGCCAAACAATGTCACTTAATGTGGTATGATTCTATGGGGCAGGACTTTTTGGACGGCGGGGTTTCCCCACTGCCCGCAAAAAAGTCAGCTAAGCATGCAGTCCACCGGTCATGGCAGCCCTGCAGTCATTTAGCTTTCTGTGGGGCGTTATTTGGCTGGAGGCAGGACTTCCATCCCTTATGCAGGAGGAAGTCCCACCTCAGAGAGTTGCCTGCCATTCTGATTGGCCAGCAGCTCTGTAGTTCCAGCAATACTACCGTGAGGTAGTGATTACTGCTGGGACTACTGACCGTCCCACCACTCCCACCATTCTAAGTGCCGGAATATATGGGACCATGTAAGTCTTACTTTAATTATTTTCCCCCTGACCTCTCTGGCAGTGGGAATGGAAGGGGAGGGCTGGAGTGCAGGGAGTTAAGGGGTTTGGGCAGTCTGATGGCAAGGCCATGTGGGAGGGAGCACCCGGGTGGGAGGACAGGGGTAAACCTTGTGGGGGGGGGGGACCAGCCTGGAAAGGGGGTCAGTGATAGAGAATGGAGGAGGCTACCCCCCATTACCTCTCCCACACAGCACCTGAGCAGGCTTACCTGCTGGACTTCCCCACCCCATTCCTAAACTCATCCTACTGACCTCAAAATTGAGGCTGGGCAGGAAACGGCCCTTATATGGGCCATTATAAGGCCTCAAATGTGGCAAAGATGGGTGGCCACCTCACTCTGCCCCCCATAAAATTGCAGCGTTGGGGTATTCTCTGTCATTAAATTTATCAATAGGATGGCTTAAACCACTTTGCATATTAAAATATTCTTACGATGGAAATCATTACAAAGAACTCAGTGGAAATCATGGGGAAAATCTCCACTGGTTGGAGTCATACCTAATACAAAGGAAGATGGTTTCGGTTTTTGGAGGCCAATCATCACAGTCCCATAATATCAATGCAGGAATTCCTCAAGTCAGTGTCTTAGGCTAAGCATTTCAGTTGTTCTATCAATAACTTCCCTCCAACATAAGGTCAGAAGTGGGGATGTTTGTTGATGATTGCTGTGTTCAGTGCCATTTGCAACTCCTCAGATACTGAAGCAGTCCGTGCCCAGATGCAACAAGAGCTGGACAACATTCAGGCTTGACCTGATAAGTGGCAAGTAACATTCATACCATACAAATGCCAGACAATGACCATTTCCAATAAGAGAGAATCTAACCATCACCCCTTGACATTCAATGGCATTACCATAATAGGATACCCCACCATCAATATCCTGGGGTTTGCCATTGATTGGAAACTTAAACAGACTAGCCATATAAATACTGTGCCTACAAGAGCAGTTCAGAAGCTGGGAATTCTGCGGTGAGTAACTCATCTCCTGACTCTCCAAAGCTTGTCTGCCATCAACAAGGCACCGTCAGGGGTATGCTGGAATATTCTCCACATGAGTGGATGAGTTCAGCTGCAACAACACTTAAGAAGCTGAACACCATCCAGGACAAAGCATCCAGCTGATCAACATCCCATCCATTGCCTTCAGCATTCACTCCCTTCACCACTGACACACAGTGGCAGGAGTGTGTACCATCTACAAGATGTAATGCAAAATTGACCAAGGTTCCTTCGACAGCAACTTCAAAACCTGCACCTCTACCACCCAGAAGGGCAAGGGTAGGAAATGCATGGGAACACCGTTCCCCACCAAGTCACACACCATCCTGACTTGGAAAAATGTTGCTGTTCGTTCACAGTCACTGGATCAAAATCCTTGAACTCCCTTCCTAACAGGAATGTGGGAGTAGCTGCACTACACGGATTGCAGCGGTTCAAGAAGGGAGCTCATCACAATCTTCTCAAGGGCACTTAGGGATGGGCAACAAATGCTGGCCTTGCCAGCAATACTTACATCCCATGAATGCATAAAACAAAGTCGTGTCATTTGTAAACAATTTTATATTCTCAGCATGAACTCTCAGTCAAAATATACAATGTTTTTAATATCACTATTAAAATTATGCAAATCAAATGGTAAAGGCTGACACAACTCTTGCTCTACCTCAGCCATAAAATAGCAATCCACACAGAACTCCATCACAATTAATGTCATAGGATAGTCTTTATGGGAATTGTGACATACAGCTGTAATAAGACAATAAATAAATGCCCATGCTATGTTCGTACATTTGCTATCATACTGTATTATTAGAACATGTATTGATTGAGTAGAGGGGTTGCAGATGTTAAAGGAAATTATGAGCCTGGATCTTGGAAAATATGAGGACAATTTTCTCCCTGTCAGTGGGGGCTGAGCAGGAGCGGGCAGGTGTGCAGCCGATCGCCGCCCGCGATCAGCTGCGCGCCACCATTTTACGTGCGCAGGACAATTAAGGCCTGTCCAGCATGTTGCGCACCCGGAAGCGCTGAGCGCTTCCTTTGCGGCACAGAGCTGCCTCAGGGAGATTCGTTTCATGATAGTGTCACATAAGCTGGGACATGTCAATGAACTTTAATAAAAAAATTTATTTGAATTATAAATCCTTCATGAAGTCTCGTCCCGCCCGTGGATGAGGCTCCATGATAAATGCGAAGGCCGCCTGGGCTCTTTGCCTGCCCGTCAACCTTAAGGTTGGACGGGCAGCTCAGTTAAATACTTTAATTAGTTTTTAAATGGCCTTAATAGGCCTTTGACAGTTCGATAGGCGCGCAGCCGACTCCGGTGTGTGCCCGCCAAACTGAAGATCTGAATAATGCGAGGTGATGTCAGGACACACGCCCAACTCACTGCGCGTCATATTACGCATTGGCAAGCAGGGCTCTCCCTCATATGCCGACCCGAAGATTCTGGCCTATGTGATCCATTAATTATGCAATAAATAATATGAGCTAGCATTAAACCTGATATATATTCACAATTATTATGTAATGGTTACAATTACATGTGCATGATCAGTATTTTCATTGTTAGCAATGACTGTGATGATGGCCTGATCTCTCTCTTTATTTTGTATCCGGGGCAGTGCCAAGTAATTCTAGAGTTTGTGTTGCTTGAGTCATGCTCACCACAAATGAGCTCCTTTTCAGATTGTTGAGGAACACAGCTCAATGAACATTATAGATCAAATGTATTGTATAACATAATTAAAGCTTTGACTTTGTTTTTGAGGCAAGTTGTGGAGGGACCAGACGAATTGCAAGAATGAATTATGACATATGAAAGATTTAGAAATCACAAATTCAACAGACATAAGTATCAGTCAGTTTTTAACAGAAAGTTTCAAAAGATTGTTTAACCTTATTGAAAAACATTGTAATATACAAAATAAGGTATTTCAAATGATAAAATAAATTTCCTTACTCTGTCAACAAGACTCCATTTCCATTATTCTCAATTCAGGGTCTCTCATACAATAATGAAAATGCTAAATTACTTTAAAAGAACAAAGGAAATAAACAGCCAAATAAAGCATTTTTATAAAAGGGTGTAAAAAGTAACAACAATTTACAACCTCAATGTTAAAATTAAATTCCAGTTATATTTCTCTAGCAATCTGATGCAATGTTTAAGCCAATAAGAAAATAGTTGTGTTAACAACGCATTTCATGTCATGCAATAGTCACTGTAGAAGTGAAGACTGATAATAAACCAGCAAAGCAACTTCAACAGCTGAAAACCAGAGAAATAAGTGGAACAAAAATAAAAACAAAAAAACTGCGGATGCTGGAAATCCAAAACAAAAACAGAATTACCTGGAAAAACTCAGCAGGTCTGGCAGCATCGGCGGAGAAGAAAAGAGTTGACGTTTCGAGTCCTCATGACCCTTCGACAGAACTTGAGTTCGAGTCCAGGAAAGAGCTGAAATATAAGCTGGTTTAAGGTGTGTGTGTGGGGGGCGGAGAGATAGAGAGACAGAGAGGTGGAGGGGGTTGGTGTGGTTGTAGCGACAAACAAGCAGTGATAGAAGCAGAATATCAAAAGATGTCAACAACAATAGTACAATAGAACACATAGGTGTTAAAGATAAAGTTGGTGATATTATCTAAACGAATGTGCTAATTAAGAATGGATGGTAGGGCACTCAAGGTATAGCTCTAGTGGGTTTTTTTTTTATTTTATATAATGGAAATAGGTGGGAAAAGGAAAATCTTTATAATTTATTGGGAAAAAAAAAAAAAGAGAAGGGGGAAACAGAAAGGGGGTGAGGATGGGGGAGGGGACTCACGACCTAAAGTTGTTGAATTCAATATTCAGTCCGGAAGGCTGTAAAGTCCCTAGTCGGAAGATGAGGTGTTGTTCCTCCAGTTTGCGTTGGGCTTCACTGGAACAATGCAGCAAGCCAAGGACAGACATGTGGGCAAGAGAGCAGGGTGGAGTGTTAAAATGGCAAGCGACAGGGAGGTTTGGGTCATTCTTGCGGACAGACCGCAGGTGTTCTGCAAAGCGGTCGCCCAGTTTACGTTTGGTCTCTCCAATGTAGAGGAGACCACATTGGGAGCAACGAATGCAGTAGACTAAGTTGGGGGAAATGCAAGTGAAATGCTGCTTCACTTGAAAGGAGTGTTTGGGTCCTTGGACGGTGAGGAGAGAGGAAGTGAAGGGGCAGGTGTTGCATCTTTTGCGTGGGCAAGGGGTTGTGCCATAGGAGGGGGTTGAGGAGTAGGGGGTGATGGAGGAGTGGACCAGGGTGTCCCGGAGGGAGCGATCCCTACGGAATGCCGATAAGGGGGGTGAAGGGAAGATGTGTTTGGTAGTGGCATCATGCTGGAGTTGGCGGAAATGGCGGAGGATGATCCTTTGAATGCGGAGGCTGGTGGGGTGATAAGTGAGGACAAGGGGGACCCTATCATGTTTCTGGGAGGGAGGAGAAGGAGTGAGGGCGGATGCGCGGGAGATGGGCCGGACACGGTTGAGGGCCCTGTCAACGACCGTGGGTGGAAAACCTCGGTTAAGGAAGAAGGAGGACATGTCAGAGGAACTGTTTTTGAATGTAGCATCATCGGAACAGATGCGACGGAGGCAAAGGAACTGAGAGAATGGGATGGAGTCCTTACAGGAAGTGGGGTGTGAGGAGCTGTAGTCGAGATAGCTGTGGGTGTCGGTGGGTTTGTAATGGATATTGGTGGACAGTCTATCACCAGAGATTGAGACAGAGAGGTCAAGGAAGGGAAGGGAAGTGTCAGAGATGGACCACGTGAAAATGATGGAGGGGTGGAGATTGGAAGCAAAATTAATAAATTTTTCCAAGTCCTGACGAGAGCATGAAGCAGCACCGAAATAATCATCGATGTACCGGAGAAAGAGTTGTGGAAGGGGGCCGGAGTAGGACTGCAACAAGGAATGTTCCACATACCCCATAAAGAGACAGGCATAGCTGGGGCCCATGCGGGTACCCATAGCCACACCTTTTATTTGGAGGAAGTGAGAGGAGTTGAAGGAGAAATTGTTCAGCGTGAGAACAAGTTCAGCCAGACGGAGGAGAGTAGTGGTGGATGGGGATTGTTCGGGCCTCTGTTCGAGGAAGAAGCTAAGGGCCCTCAGACCATCCTGGTGGGGGATGGAGGTGTAGAGGGATTGGACGTCCATGGTGAAGAGGAAGCGGTAGGGGCCAGGGAACTGGAAATTGTTGATGTGACGTAAGGTGTCAGAGGAATCACGGATGTAGGTGGGAAGGGACTGGACAAGGGGAGAGAGAAGGGAGTCAAGATAACGAGAAATGAGTTCTGTGGGGCAGGAGCAAGCTGAGACGATCGGTCTACCGGGGCAGTTCTGTTTGTGGATTTTGGGTAGGAGATAGAAGCGGGCCGTCCGAGGTTGGGCAACTATCAGGTTGGAAGCTGTGGGAGGGAGATCTCCAGAGGAGATGAGGTCAGTGACAGTCCTGGAAACAATGGCTTGATGTTCAGTGGTGGGGTCATGGTCCAGGGAGAGGTAGGAGGAAGTGTCTGCGAGTTGACGCTCAGCCTCCGCGTGGTAGAGGTCAGTGCGCCAGACAACAACAGCACCACCCTTGTCAGCGGGTTTGATGACAATGTCAGGGTTGGACCTGAGAGAATGGAGTGCAGTAAGTTCAGAGAGAGACAGGTTAGAATGGGTGAGAGGAGCAGAGAAATTGAGACGACTAATGTCGCGCCGACAGTTCTCAATGAAAAGATCGAGAGAAGGTAAGAATCCAGAGGGAGGGGTCCAGGTGGAGGGAGAATATTGAAGATGGGTAAAAGGATCCGTTGAACTGGGAGAGGACTCCTGCCCAAAGAAGTGAGCCCGGAGACGAAGACGGCGGAAGAAGAGTTCAGTATCATGCCGAGCCCGAAATTCATTGAGGTGAGGGCGTAAGGGTATGAAACTAAGTCCTTTGCTGAGCACTGAACGTTCAGCATCGGAGAGGGGAAGGTCAGGGGGTATAGTGAATACACGGCTGGGGTTGGGATTGGAAGATGGGGTGGGGACGGAGGGACAGGCAGGGGTGGAGGGTCCTAGATGGGTGTTGGTGTCGATGAGTTGTTGGAGCTTGCGTTCCTTAGCACTTGAGAGAAAGAGAAAAAGTTTCTTGTTGAGGCGTCGGATGAGCCGAAGGATAAAATGAAACTGGGGGCACGCGCAGCTTTGAAAAAGGGTACGGCGGTGCTGCTGGAGGGAGAGGTCGAGTGTGTTCATATGGCGGCGCATGGCACTGAGAGTGGATTTCAGAATGTGACGGGAACAGCAGTCCGAGAAACGTTTTATGTCCCGGAGATACCTGTAATCCTGGGTGGGTTCGAAACATGAGGGGTGGAATTTCAGTTGAAATCCATGTGGGGTAAGTCGGAGACGGAGACAGTCACTGAGAAAGGAGATATGGCTGTGAAAGCGGGTTTTAGTAAACACCTTGTCAAACACTAGGAGAGAAATGGAAAGCAATGAAGGTGAACAAGGCAACAGAGAAATCCGGAAATCTTGTCGCAGAGAGGAACAGAACTTCTTCAAGGAGGTAGGCATTTCTTGAAGAGCAGTGGCAGTCAATTAAACACAGAGATAAAAACAAAAAAACTGCGGATGCTGGAAATCCAAAACAAAAACAGAATTACCTGGAAAAACTCAGCAGGTCTGGCAGCATCGGCGGAGAAGAAAAGAGTTGACGTTTCGAGTCCTCATGACCCTTCGACAGAACTTGAGTTCGAGTCCAGGAAAGAGCTGAAATATAAGCTGGTTTAAGGTGTGTGTGTGGGGGGCGGAGAGATAGAGAGACAGAGAGGTGGAGGGGGTTGGTGTGGTTGTAGCGACAAACAAGCAGTGATAGAAGCAGAATATCAAAAGATGTCAACAACAATAGTACAATAGAACACATAGGTGTTAAAGATAAAGTTGGTGATATTATCTAAACGAATGTGCTAATTAAGAATGGATGGTAGGGCACTCAAGGTATAGCTCTAGTGGGTTTTTTTTTTATTTTATATAATGGAAATAGGTGGGAAAAGGAAAATCTTTATAATTTATTGGGAAAAAAAAAAGAGAAGGGGGAAACAGAAAGGGGGTGAGGATGGGGGAGGGGACTCACGACCTAAAGTTGTTGAATTCAATATTCAGTCCGGAAGGCTGTAAAGTCCCTAGTCGGAAGATGAGGTGTTGTTCCTCCAGTTTGCGTTGGGCTTCACTGGAACAATGCAGCAAGCCAAGGACAGACATGTGGGCAAGAGAGCAGGGTGGAGTGTTAAAATGGCAAGCGACAGGGAGGTTTGGGTCATTCTTGCGGACAGACCGCAGGTGTTCTGCAAAGCGGTCGCCCAGTTTACGTTTGGTCTCTCCAATGTAGAGGAGACCACATTGGGAGCAACGAATGCAGTAGACTAAGTTGGGGGAAATGCAAGTGAAATGCTGCTTCACTTGAAAGGAGTGTTTGGGTCCTTGGACGGTGAGGAGAGAGGAAGTGAAGGGGCAGGTGTTGCATCTTTTGCGTGGGCAAGGGGTTGTGCCATAGGAGGGGGTTGAGGAGTAGGGGGTGATGGAGGAGTGGACCAGGGTGTCCCGGAGGGAGCGATCCCTACGGAATGCCGATAAGGGGGGTGAAGGGAAGATGTGTTTGGTAGTGGCATCATGCTGGAGTTGGCGGAAATGGCGGAGGATGATCCTTTGAATGCGGAGGCTGGTGGGGTGATAAGTGAGGACAAGGGGGACCCTATCATGTTTCTGGGAGGGAGGAGAAGGAGTGAGGGCGGATGCGCGGGAGATGGGCCGGACACGGTTGAGGGCCCTGTCAACGACCGTGGGTGGAAAACCTCGGTTAAGGAAGAAGGAGGACATGTCAGAGGAACTGTTTTTGAATGTAGCATCATCGGAACAGATGCGACGGAGGCAAAGGAACTGAGAGAATGGGATGGAGTCCTTACAGGAAGTGGGGTGTGAGGAGCTGTAGTCGAGATAGCTGTGGGTGTCGGTGGGTTTGTAATGGATATTGGTGGACAGTCTATCACCAGAGATTGAGACAGAGAGGTCAAGGAAGGGAAGGGAAGTGTCAGAGATGGACCACGTGAAAATGATGGAGGGGTGGAGATTGGAAGCAAAATTAATAAATTTTTCCAAGTCCTGACGAGAGCATGAAGCAGCACCGAAATAATCATCGATGTACCGGAGAAAGAGTTGTGGAAGGGGGCCGGAGTAGGACTGCAACAAGGAATGTTCCACATACCCCATAAAGAGACAGGCATAGCTGGGGCCCATGCGGGTACCCATAGCCACACCTTTTATTTGGAGGAAGTGAGAGGAGTTGAAGGAGAAATTGTTCAGCGTGAGAACAAGTTCAGCCAGACGGAGGAGAGTAGTGGTGGATGGGGATTGTTCGGGCCTCTGTTCGAGGAAGAAGCTAAGGGCCCTCAGACCATCCTGGTGGGGGATGGAGGTGTAGAGGGATTGGACGTCCATGGTGAAGAGGAAGCGGTAGGGGCCAGGGAACTGGAAATTGTTGATGTGACGTAAGGTGTCAGAGGAATCACGGATGTAGGTGGGAAGGGACTGGACAAGGGGAGAGAGAAGGGAGTCAAGATAACGAGAAATGAGTTCTGTGGGGCAGGAGCAAGCTGAGACGATCGGTCTACCGGGGCAGTTCTGTTTGTGGATTTTGGGTAGGAGATAGAAGCGGGCCGTCCGAGGTTGGGCAACTATCAGGTTGGAAGCTGTGGGAGGGAGATCCCCAGAGGAGATGAGGTCAGTGACAGTCCTGGAAACAATGGCTTGATGTTCAGTGGTGGGGTCATGGTCCAGGGAGAGGTAGGAGGAAGTGTCTGCGAGTTGACGCTCAGCCTCCGCGTGGTAGAGGTCAGTGCGCCAGACAACAACAGCACCACCCTTGTCAGCGGGTTTGATGACAATGTCAGGGTTGGACCTGAGAGAATGGAGTGCAGTAAGTTCAGAGAGAGACAGGTTAGAATGGGTGAGAGGAGCAGAGAAATTGAGACGACTAATGTCGCGCCGACAGTTCTCAATGAAAAGATCGAGAGAAGGTAAGAATCCAGAGGGAGGGGTCCAGGTGGAGGGAGAATATTGAAGATGGGTAAAAGGATCCGTTGAACTGGGAGAGGACTCCTGCCCAAAGAAGTGAGCCCGGAGACGAAGACGGCGGAAGAAGAGTTCAGTATCATGCCGAGCCCGAAATTCATTGAGGTGAGGGCGTAAGGGTATGAAACTAAGTCCTTTGCTGAGCACTGAACGTTCAGCATCGGAGAGGGGAAGGTCAGGGGGTATAGTGAATACACGGCTGGGGTTGGGATTGGAAGATGGGGTGGGGACGGAGGGACAGGCAGGGGTGGAGGGTCCTAGATGGGTGTTGGTGTCGATGAGTTGTTGGAGCTTGCGTTCCTTAGCACTTGAGAGAAAGAGAAAAAGTTTCTTGTTGAGGCGTCGGATGAGCCGAAGGATAAAATGAAACTGGGGGCACGCGCAGCTTTGAAAAAGGGTACGGCGGTGCTGCTGGAGGGAGAGGTCGAGTGTGTTCATATGGCGGCGCATGGCACTGAGAGTGGATTTCAGAATGTGACGGGAACAGCAGTCCGAGAAACGTTTTATGTCCCGGAGATACCTGTAATCCTGGGTGGGTTCGAAACATGAGGGGTGGAATTTCAGTTGAAATCCATGTGGGGTAAGTCGGAGACGGAGACAGTCACTGAGAAAGGAGATATGGCTGTGAAAGCGGGTTTTAGTAAACACCTTGTCAAACACTAGGAGAGAAATGGAAAGCAATGAAGGTGAACAAGGCAACAGAGAAATCCGGAAATCTTGTCGCAGAGAGGAACAGAACTTCTTCAAGGAGGTAGGCATTTCTTGAAGAGCAGTGGCAGTCAATTAAACACAGAGATAAAAACAAAAAAACTGCGGATGCTGGAAATCCAAAACAAAAACAGAATTACCTGGAAAAACTCAGCAGGTCTGGCAGCATCGGCGGAGAAGAAAAGAGTTGACGTTTCGAGTCCTCATGACCCTTCGACAGAACTTGAGTTCGAGTCCAGGAAAGAGCTGAAATATAAGCTGGTTTAAGGTGTGTGTGTGGGGGGCGGAGAGATAGAGAGACAGAGAGGTGGAGGGGGTTGGTGTGGTTGTAGCGACAAACAAGCAGTGATAGAAGCAGAATATCAAAAGATGTCAACAACAATAGTACAATAGAACACATAGGTGTTAAAGATAAAGTTGGTGATATTATCTAAACGAATGTGCTAATTAAGAATGGATGGTAGGGCACTCAAGGTATAGCTCTAGTGGGTTTTTTTTTTATTTTATATAATGGAAATAGGTGGGAAAAGGAAAATCTTTATAATTTATTGGGAAAAAAAAAAGAGAAGGGGGAAACAGAAAGGGGGTGAGGATGGGGGAGGGGACTCACGACCTAAAGTTGTTGAATTCAATATTCAGTCCGGAAGGCTGTAAAGTCCCTAGTCGGAAGATGAGGTGTTGTTCCTCCAGTTTGCGTTGGGCTTCACTGGAACAATGCAGCAAGCCAAGGACAGACATGTGGGCAAGAGAGCAGGGTGGAGTGTTAAAATGGCAAGCGACAGGGAGGTTTGGGTCATTCTTGCGGACAGACCGCAGGTGTTCTGCAAAGCGGTCGCCCAGTTTACGTTTGGTCTCTCCAATGTAGAGGAGACCACATTGGGAGCAACGAATGCAGTAGACTAAGTTGGGGGAAATGCAAGTGAAATGCTGCTTCACTTGAAAGGAGTGTTTGGGTCCTTGGACGGTGAGGAGAGAGGAAGTGAAGGGGCAGGTGTTGCATCTTTTGCGTGGGCAAGGGGTTGTGCCATAGGAGGGGGTTGAGGAGTAGGGGGTGATGGAGGAGTGGACCAGGGTGTCCCGGAGGGAGCGATCCCTACGGAATGCCGATAAGGGGGGTGAAGGGAAGATGTGTTTGGTAGTGGCATCATGCTGGAGTTGGCGGAAATGGCGGAGGATGATCCTTTGAATGCGGAGGCTGGTGGGGTGATAAGTGAGGACAAGGGGGACCCTATCATGTTTCTGGGAGGGAGGAGAAGGAGTGAGGGCGGATGCGCGGGAGATGGGCCGGACACGGTTGAGGGCCCTGTCAACGACCGTGGGTGGAAAACCTCGGTTAAGGAAGAAGGAGGACATGTCAGAGGAACTGTTTTTGAATGTAGCATCATCGGAACAGATGCGACGGAGGCAAAGGAACTGAGAGAATGGGATGGAGTCCTTACAGGAAGTGGGGTGTGAGGAGCTGTAGTCGAGATAGCTGTGGGTGTCGGTGGGTTTGTAATGGATATTGGTGGACAGTCTATCACCAGAGATTGAGACAGAGAGGTCAAGGAAGGGAAGGGAAGTGTCAGAGATGGACCACGTGAAAATGATGGAGGGGTGGAGATTGGAAGCAAAATTAATAAATTTTTCCAAGTCCTGACGAGAGCATGAAGCAGCACCGAAATAATCATCGATGTACCGGAGAAAGAGTTGTGGAAGGGGGCCGGAGTAGGACTGCAACAAGGAATGTTCCACATACCCCATAAAGAGACAGGCATAGCTGGGGCCCATGCGGGTACCCATAGCCACACCTTTTATTTGGAGGAAGTGAGAGGAGTTGAAGGAGAAATTGTTCAGCGTGAGAACAAGTTCAGCCAGACGGAGGAGAGTAGTGGTGGATGGGGATTGTTCGGGCCTCTGTTCGAGGAAGAAGCTAAGGGCCCTCAGACCATCCTGGTGGGGGATGGAGGTGTAGAGGGATTGGACGTCCATGGTGAAGAGGAAGCGGTAGGGGCCAGGGAACTGGAAATTGTTGATGTGACGTAAGGTGTCAGAGGAATCACGGATGTAGGTGGGAAGGGACTGGACAAGGGGAGAGAGAAGGGAGTCAAGATAACGAGAAATGAGTTCTGTGGGGCAGGAGCAAGCTGAGACGATCGGTCTACCGGGGCAGTTCTGTTTGTGGATTTTGGGTAGGAGATAGAAGCGGGCCGTCCGAGGTTGGGCAACTATCAGGTTGGAAGCTGTGGGAGGGAGATCCCCAGAGGAGATGAGGTCAGTGACAGTCCTGGAAACAATGGCTTGATGTTCAGTGGTGGGGTCATGGTCCAGGGAGAGGTAGGAGGAAGTGTCTGCGAGTTGACGCTCAGCCTCCGCGTGGTAGAGGTCAGTGCGCCAGACAACAACAGCACCACCCTTGTCAGCGGGTTTGATGACAATGTCAGGGTTGGACCTGAGAGAATGGAGTGCAGTAAGTTCAGAGAGAGACAGGTTAGAATGGGTGAGAGGAGCAGAGAAATTGAGACGACTAATGTCGCGCCGACAGTTCTCAATGAAAAGATCGAGAGAAGGTAAGAATCCAGAGGGAGGGGTCCAGGTGGAGGGAGAATATTGAAGATGGGTAAAAGGATCCGTTGAACTGGGAGAGGACTCCTGCCCAAAGAAGTGAGCCCGGAGACGAAGACGGCGGAAGAAGAGTTCAGTATCATGCCGAGCCCGAAATTCATTGAGGTGAGGGCGTAAGGGTATGAAACTAAGTCCTTTGCTGAGCACTGAACGTTCAGCATCGGAGAGGGGAAGGTCAGGGGGTATAGTGAATACACGGCTGGGGTTGGGATTGGAAGATGGGGTGGGGACGGAGGGACAGGCAGGGGTGGAGGGTCCTAGATGGGTGTTGGTGTCGATGAGTTGTTGGAGCTTGCGTTCCTTAGCACTTGAGAGAAAGAGAAAAAGTTTCTTGTTGAGGCGTCGGATGAGCCGAAGGATAAAATGAAACTGGGGGCACGCGCAGCTTTGAAAAAGGGTACGGCGGTGCTGCTGGAGGGAGAGGTCGAGTGTGTTCATATGGCGGCGCATGGCACTGAGAGTGGATTTCAGAATGTGACGGGAACAGCAGTCCGAGAAACGTTTTATGTCCCGGAGATACCTGTAATCCTGGGTGGGTTCGAAACATGAGGGGTGGAATTTCAGTTGAAATCCATGTGGGGTAAGTCGGAGACGGAGACAGTCACTGAGAAAGGAGATATGGCTGTGAAAGCGGGTTTTAGTAAACACCTTGTCAAACACTAGGAGAGAAATGGAAATAAGTGGAACAACTACTTATTCTGATTTTTTTTTAAAAAGGCATATGAAGATACTCATAATAGCACTTAAATATTTTAGGATTTTCTGTTCCTATTTATAAGGCTACTGGGAGTATTGGACATAATCGTTACCATCAGTTAGTTGAATTAAATCACCTAATTTCACTGAGCTGAATTCAAGCTCACAGAAAGAGACGAAGGGCAATACTAAAAGATTAGTGTCACAACCAGCTGTGCACAATCTCTGTCAATGTTTTACTCTGTTAATTCTGCATCTGACACATCATGGGTTGGAAAACATGTAACTATACAAGGTTGTCACTTTTAGCTATGAGAGTCCAGGCAGAAAACTTAATACTACTTTACATTTTTTAACAGCAGGGATTATTGAAGTAAAATATTACCATCAGTGTAATGTTTTCATTAGAGTAAGTACCCTTCCTAAACCGAATCAATAATTTTGACAATAATCACTGAAGTTTGTGTGTGCGTCCACCACAAATCAAAAATATAATCCAAACAACTCAATTACTATAGGGAACCATTTAATTAAGACCATACAAGACATTGTGTAATCTACTGGTTGTAAAGCAATTCTTTAACTGTATTTTTTTTTACACTCAAAAGTTGGCAAGATTGAAAAACAATGCAAGTGCATATGATATCTAATGCATGCGTTCATCAGCCAATTTTCCTCTTTCTGTTTTATCTGTTACTCCCGAAGAGGCCTTGTTTGTAAAATTTTAACCCTACTGAACCAACTAACTTTTTTGTTGATGTGCCAACTGAAATCCAATGTCTTTGAACTTAACCTACTCTTTTGAATAAGCAGAAAGGCACCCATTGAAGTCAGCTGGGTCCTTCTTTAACTTATGATGTTACTGGGTCCCGAAAGTCATTTTAATGCTGAGCTGGGAAATTGCTGCAGCTTTCCTTCTAGGTGAACTATAGTCAGAAGAGGATCAGAAACAAAGAGGCTTTTCAAGGTAATTTTTAAAAACTTTTCCTTGTGGGTCCAAGAGAAGCAGAAGTATTTCTCCAGGCCACACAAGGAAAGTTTAGACCTCTCCTGCCCCAGATATCCTACCACACATGACAAAAGAGCCCCTGGAAACCCAATCTCCATGCTTACTTGCGTGCTGGCAGATGATCAAAGATCAATCAAATTTCAATAGGTAGCTGTTCCAGGCAGGAAGATGTAACCGTTATAAACTGTCAACAAAACAGAAATTGATAATTAATTGACTTCAAAATTCTCCTGTTTTTTTCCTTGAAAACTGAAGGAATTACATGAAAAACATATTCTTTCTCTCCATTTCCCTCGCTCTTTACTTTTGCCTCTTTTTAAAATATCTAACATTTTATAGAACACACACAAACATTGGCTCTGTCATTTGTACTGATGCAGTTGCGCCCACTGAGGTCGTGGTTGGAAGAGCAGGGGGGAGGGCAATAGCATAATTACAATTTGATAAGTTACATTGGGTATTTCCATTAAAAATTTAGACATAATAAGTTATAATCAAAATATATAAAAATAAGTGCAGAATATTTGACTTTAAAATGGGGAGTGAAATATATCTAGGCACAGTAACCCTACACCCTTATTTTACATAAGACTGCATTAGATAACACTGCTCTGTGCAACGCCATGGGAGATCAATTAGCACATGATAAATATTGTCTTTTTTCAGCAAAGAACATGCTGTAATTGTTTTTATTTGTTCATGGGATATGGGTGTCATTGGCTAGGCCAGCGTTTATTGCCCATATCTAATTGCCCTTGAGAAGTTGGTAGGTGAGCTGCCTTCTTGAACTACTGCAGTCGTTGTGGTGTGGGTATACCCACAGTGCTGTTAGGAAGGGGGTTCCAGGATTTTGACTCAGCGACAGTGAAGGAGTGGCGAAATATTCCCAAGTCAAGATGGTGAGTGACTTGGAGGGGAACTTGCAGGTGGTGGCGTTCCCCATGCATCTGCTGCCCTTGTCCTTCTAGGCGGAGAGTCAATAACTAGGCCATGAAATACAATAAACTCTGAAAAAAAGCACAGGGATTATGATCAACTATTAACCCCTGCACGTGCCTTCTGATGCAGGCAGCATGCAAACATTGTGCTTGATGTTGATTTAAATGATCTCCATCAGAAGTTAGTTTTAATTGGACTGCTAAGTGGTTGCACACCTGAGCAGCGGGTGCAAAATCAGGAGAGGCTAGCACTATTACATAAAGCCATCTTCCCACCCCTTTCCTTTACCACAGCCCTAACCTTGTGCTTTTCTTCTTTTGGATTTCAAAGATCTATAACCTGGCCAGTGGTGGAAGAGCAGGTAGACAATGATAAACAAGATAGGACATCGCTCACTCTCACACTAGCCGCCCTCAGCTCAGTATACTTTGCATTCTTTAGAGAATAGCTTAGAAGTGGGATCTGCACATGATGAGACAATGGGCGCGAGTGGGCTGCAGCAAGGGAAGGTGACAAAGCTAGCATAGCCCAGGTATCAGGTGCCTGGTGGCAAGGTCACACACAAGTTGTCCTGAGAACTCAGTCGAGGACATCAATGAGGTAGGCTAGAGAAAAAGGCTGATGGGCATGCACATTGAAATGCATAGTGCATTATGCAGCTTGTAATAAAGTCTGTGGTCACTGCCAAGAAGCATGGAGTACTCTGGCAGCAGCTTGGCACAGAGCTTTGCATAGAACTTGAAACCCATCCTTTCCAATGCAAAAGTTATGGCCAACTTCATTTAGAACAATTGTGGATCCAACCATGATGCAGTGTGTGAAGGCCAATGCATCAGCTTCCATGGCAGCACAATCAGAAGCCACTCAGTGTACATCTGCTACAGTGGATGCTCAGACTAAAGTCATTCAAGTGAAGCTGGCTGCCACGCAAACTCAGATTGCTGCCATTATTACTGCAGATGCCAATGTGGAAAGTGGCCTGTAGGCTCTTGTAGCACGCCAGCAATCTGCCCTGCAAAACCTGGCCAGGATTCCTGAGGCGATGCCCCAGGGGAGTGACAGTGGCTCTCTAGAGCATAAACCTGCTATACCCTTTTAGGATGACAGCACTTATCCTCCCATCACTGCCATTCCACCACTGCTTCTCAGACAGACAGCCCAGACTGGCTGGGCCATACCGAGGTAATTCAGTTTGAAACCAAGCCTGTTAGGATCAAAGCTGCTCAAGGTCACCCTGCAAAGCCAACTGCAATCTCCCCCATTAAAAGTCAGCAGCCTTCTGCCAGCAATGCTGCATTCAATGGGTTAGTACAGTGGAGAAGCACCAGCACTGGAAAAGGCACATGGAAGACAGGCACGAAGGGACTGCATAAGGATAACCTTTGCATGGAATATTGGATGATCGATTTAAGAAGTTTGTTTATTTTGTGTTGGCTTTTATATTACAATTGGGGCTAAGAGGACACTGTGATGGTCAGTAACAGAGGGAAGGCAAGGTGTAGAACAGCTTTTGAATGGGAATTGGCAATGTATTCACTAATCACAGATAGCCCAGTAAGAAATGGGATGTGTTTGTTGCCTGCTCCTTTACTTCTCTTCAACTGCTCACTGTAAATCTGCTGGCATGGGCCATGCCCTCATGATGGCAAGATTGTGCAGGATGAAGCAGGTCACAACCAATCAGTGTAAAAGGGAGTATAATAAAGTCTAAATTATGGTTACTGTGAAGATATGTGAATGCACAGTGTGTGATAAACAAGGTTGGCGAAAGGCAGGCTCAGATAGCCATGTGGAAATATCATGTTGTGATGGTAACAGAGACCTGGCTCAAAGAAAGGCAAGACTTGGTACTAAATATTCCTGGATACGAGGTATTCAGGAAAGATAGGGAAGGAATGAAAGGAGGAAGGGTGACAGTATTGATTAAGGAGAATATTGAAGTGCTGGAGAGAGGGTATCCCAGAGACGCCAAGGACAGAACCTAATTGACTAGAGCTAAGAAACAATAAAGGTACAATTACATTGCTCAGTGTATTCTATAGACCACCAGTTAGTAGGAAACATGTAGAGAAACAAATTTGCAAAGAAATTGCAGAGAAGTGAGACTTCAATTATCCTAATGTCGACTGGGATAAAGTATAAAGGGCAGAGAGAGGCAAGAATTCCTAAAGTGTGTCCAGGAGAACTTTCTACATCAGGATATTTTCAGTCCAATGAGAAAGGAGGTAATGATGAATCAGGTTCTTGGAAATGAGGTGGGCCAAGTGGATCAAATGTCATAAATGGAATATTTAGGGGACAATGATCATTGTAACTTAAGGTTTAGGTTGGGTATGGAAAAGGACCAGAGTAAGAATAATTAATTGGGGGAGTGCAAACTTCAGTGTGGTGAGAATGGATCTGGCCCACAAAGATTGGATCTATGATTGGCAGGCAAAACTGTAAGTGAACAAAAAGTGCCCTTACAGAGAAGATAGTTAGGGTACAGTCAAGGTGCATTCCCACAGGTTGGGGGTGGGGACGGGGGTGAGGGTGGAAAGGTAGGGCAGACAAATCCAGAGGTCCCTGGATGCCGAAAGAGATAGAGAGTACAATGAAGCAAAAAAAGGTGCACATGACAGATACTAGGTTGAAAATACAACTGAGAATCAGGTTCAATACAGAAGGTTCAGAGCAGATTTGCAAAAGAAAATCAGAGAAGCAAAGAAAGAGTATGAGAAGAGACTGACAGCTAACATAAAAGGGAGTCCAAAAGTCTTCTATGGACATATTAATAAAGAAAGGGTGGTGAAAGGGATAGAGCCAATTATAGATCAAAAAAGGGATTTATGCATGGAGGCAGGGAGCATGGCTGAGGTGCTAAATGAAAACTTTGCATCTTTCTTTAACAAGAAAGAAGGTGCTACCCAGGTCATGGTGAAAGAGGAGGTACTTGAGAGACTTGATGGATTTAAAATTGATAAAGAGGTGGCATTGGATAGGCTATCTGCATTTAAAGTTGATAAGGCACCAGGATCAGATACTGAGGGAAGTAAGGGTAGAAATTCAAAGGTGCTGGCCATATTTTTCCAATCCCCTTTAGATACAGAGGTGCCTTGCTCAAAAAAGGATGTAAGGATAATCCCAGCAACCAATGGCCGGTTATTTTAACTTTGGCGGTGAGGAAACTTTTAGAAATAATGATTCGGGATAAAATTAACAGCTGTTTGAGCAAACACAGGTTAATTAAGGAAATCCAGCACAGATTTATTAAGGGAAAATTGTGTTTTACTAACTTTCTTAAGTTTTTTGATAAGGTATCAGAGAGGTTAGATGAAGGTAATGTGGTTCATGTGGCATGGATTTCCAAAAGGCATTTGATAAATTGCCATACAACAGGCTCCTGAGCAAAGTTAGAGCTCATGGAATAAAAGGGACAATAGCAACATGTATAAGAAGTTGGTTGAGTGTCAGGAAACAGAGTAGTGGTGAACAGTTGTTTTTTGGACTGGAGGAAGGTTTACAGCGGGATTCCCCAGGGATTTGTGTTAGGACCCCTGTTCTTCCTGATTTATAATAATGTCCTAGACTTTGGTGCACAGGGCACAATTTCAAAATTTGCAGATGACATGAAACTTGGAAGTATTGTGGGCTGTGAGGAGGATAGTGTTAAATTTCAAAAGGACATAGATAGGTTGGTGGAATGGGCAGTCAATGGTAGTTGAAATTTAATGCAGTGAAGTATGAAATGATTCATTTTGATGAGGAGAGGCAATATAAAATAAAGGGTACAATTCTTAAGAGGGTGCAGGAGCAGAGGCACCTGCATGGGGCTATATGTGCACAAATTATTGAAGGTGACAGGGCAGGTTGAGACAGCAGTTAAAAAATACAGGATTTTGGGCTTTATAAATAGTGTTACTACCAGGTGAGAAAGAGTGAATTGGCTCCCCTCCATTCAATGTTGAAATTTGACAAGTCATATTTTCAAAAATAAAGGGGCATAACCTCGTGACAATTGGGGTATTGAATGCAAAAGCATAGAGATTATGAAAATCCTGTGTAGAACTGGTTTAACCTCAACTGGAGTGTTGCAGCTAGTTTTAGGCACCCCACGTTTTAGAAAGGATGTGAAGACATTAGAGACGGTGAAGAAAAGATTCACCTGAATGATACCAGGAATGAAGAACTTCGGTTACATAGACAGATTGGAAAAGTTGGGGCTGTCCTCTTTGGAGAATAGAAGGTTGAGAGGAGATTTGATAAAGGTATGCAAAATCAGGAAGGGTCTGAACAGAGTAATAGGGAGATACTGTTCTCATTGGTGGAAGGATTGAGAATGGGAGGACACTGATTTAGGGTGATTGGCAAAAGAATCAATGGCAGCATGAGGAAAAGCTTTTTATAAAGTGAGTAGTTAGGGTCTGGAATGAACTTCCTGAGAATGTAGTTCAGGCAGACTCAACCGTGGCTGTGAAAAGAAAATTGGGTCATTATCTGAAGAGAATAAATTTGCAGGACCACAGGGAAAAGGTGGGAGTGTGGTACTAATTGCTCTTGCAGATAGCCAGCACAGACGATGGTTCAAAAGGCCTCCTTCTGTGTTGTAACCATTCCATGATTCTATGAATTGTTACATGCACTCTGGCGATACTGCAAGGCTCCTTCAGAGGAACCCAGGCAATAGAAGCTTTGCTTAAACAACCCAATGGTCTGCTTGATTACATTTTGTATGGTAGCATGGCCCTTGTTATATGCATGCTGCACACATGTGTGGGTTGCACATAGGAATTGTGAGTCAGATGGTCAGTTGATAGCCCTTGTTGCCTAGTAATCACCCTCTGGTTTCTTGTCACGGCAGGAATGCAAATCATATAACAAACTGCATCAGAATAAAGACATCATGACTGTTGCCAGGATACTTTCATGATGTGCTGAGTATGATCACATATCAGCTATACATTGAGGGAGTGGAAACCCTTCCAGTTGTGTTACATTTGAGAATTTAGATGTGTTTCCTGCAAAACAATATGCAAGCAGTCAATGTCACCCTGCACTATGTCTTACAAATATGAAGTTTGCAAAATTGTTAAGTTTTTGGACAGTTTCTCTAATGTAGGATAAAATGGAGGAGGGAAGGGGCTCATGTGACCTGTCCTGTTCTGAATTCTGCCCAGTAACAAGACAAGTTTGGGTGGTTTGGATGTTAAAGGGATGGTGGTGGTGGTGGTGGTGGTGGTGGTGGTGGTGGTGGGAGTGCGACGGCGGCAGAGAATGCAGGGGGTACAGCTCAGGTTGACTTACTGAGAAGAGGATGCAAGATATTCACACCAGAAAACAATGCCCAGGGCAGCTGTGCTGGTGGTGGGTAGACTGTTGGGGCAGGATTTTCCAATCCTGACACCAGTGGGCATCATTGTGAGTGGGAAGGGAAAATTTGGGGAAACGTTAAAAGTCAATGGCTCTCCAAATTTTCCTGTTCCACCTGTGAGAATGTCCGCCGGTGGCAGCACTGGAAAATCCCGGTGTTAGGAATGTCAGGTTTTGTAAACAATTATACTTTAAACAGTCTATTTGATTTCAAGATAGAATGGAGTTGGGAGTCTAGAGGATAGCTAATTCTACCTGGAAAAAGACCCATACAATTCATGTTGTGATGGAGATGGGTTTTGAAACGGAAAGGTCCATAGTAAGCCATTGTAGGATCAGGTTACAGGGTTTTTCTTAACATATTTTCACAGTCAGGTTAATCTGCATAAATCTGAGAGAGAGAGAGAGTGGAGAGAAAGAAACAGTCAGAATCCACTGTTCACCACAGAGAATGTGGGTGGGGGCCGGGGCTCAGATTGAAGAGACTAAATACACGAGGATTTAAACAAAACTAGAAGAGTCACTTAGCTTCGGCTAGAGTGAGGAATCTCCAAGGTAACCCTCACTGTAAAAGTCAGGTCAGGGATGAGAAGTTATCTGGCTGGAAAACAAAACAGGAAGCAAGCCATCAGGAGCTGAGAATTATTTTGGAGTGGTTCCCAGAGAATGCAGTGTCCCTGAAGGGACAGAGCAAAATATAACTGTGCAGGGGGATTTTTGGTCATTTTAAAGAAATAAATGGGGGATCTTTTCTGTGTTTTAGAGTATAAGTTACCTGCTGAATAGTGTTGCTTTTAGTTTATTTATTACATCACATGTAATGAATATGAATAGAAGCAGGATAGGCCATTCAGCCCCATTGAGCCTGCTTCTCCATTCAAACAGATCATGGCTGATACCTACCATCAATGCCATTTTCCCCACTATCTGAGTAAAAGTTTTAAAAATTGAAATCTTTTTGCACGATCTGTTCAGTTGGTCACTGGAACTCAAGTATCTTTTTAAAAGTTCTCTTCTCAGTCTCTATGGGGATTGTAATGTATGGAGAAACCTGCTATCCTGAAGCTTTACTCACTTCACTTGCTTCTCTCTGGAAAAAGAGATGAAAGGCATTCTTTTTGTACAACCATAGTAGATAGCAAACTGGGATAGATTGGAAGTATCATCCGCTCTATTCTGGAAGTTTTTGGCTACACTTACCTGCATTGCCACTGGCAATGCTATTCTCACCTTGCTCTACAGAAGCAGTTCAGCCCGCAATAGGTGGCAGATTTCAGTGAGCACCTCCTTGGTGAAGCAGAGGCATCTAACATACTGGTCCTTGTTGAATTGGAAGTAGGAGAATTGCTTCCTAAAGACTCTGGATTGAAATGGCCTCCTGCTGATTGCTCTCCTCCCTCTCCTCTGGCTTTTTTTTTGAGCAGCTTGTCTACCTCTGTCTTGCCTCTGCTTCATTTCCCTGTCATCCTAGCAGCCAAGGGAGATAGAAACAACTGTAATGTATGCCTGAGTGTAAATGGTCTGAGCAGAACCCTTGAAGTCAGAACCAAGGCCTTAACTATGTGCCACACCATTTCCTGTAGACTTCAGAAACTTTAGATAACTGTACAAACCATCAAACACTTTTGCTAATTCAGTAGCAGCCAATAATCAATTAACAACTAACCTGAAAACACGTAAAGAACCCTTTAATAGCTCTGCTGAGGGGTCCTTACTGCTGCTTAATGCAGCTACGCGAGGTTTAAGGGGACAATAACTGCAGCATTCAGGTCAAAAATGGTACCACTAAAATCAAATCAGCATTACAGGTTTACAAACATTACAATCTGCCTACTTGCTATACTTGCAGCGCATACTCCCTATGGCCATGCTAATACTCTTACCATAATGGCATCCAATGTGTGTGCACCGCATACTGCATTTTGTGCCCAAAATAGTGCCAAAGTGTCAGAAGTACAGGCACTACATGCCCAAATTTTTCAGCCCAAGTGCTAACTTCATGTGAAGTGCGATTAGTAGTTAAGGACATTTGGACCAGCTTGCAAAAATTTAATTCCATCCCTGTGTTTTTAAATCATGTATTCTATCCTATTTTTATATTTACATTATAAATTCATATGTCTACATTGATGCTAGAACCTCACTATATGAACTTTTCATCCTGTAATTACACCCTCTTGACAATGATGACTGTAACAGCTCCATGATGAGAGGGTGTAATTATAGCATGACAAGTTTACATGGGGTGTTTCCATTATAAATGTGGACAAAGGAATTTATCATGGTAAAAGTTGACAGGAGGTCCACAGAAATGAATAGCAGGGCTGTAATTACAAAAGAAAGAAACTGTGAAAGTGGGAGTTAAAAATAAATAGCACAGCTATACTTAAAAAAAACAAACACTGGGAGCAACATTTAATAAAAACTGCACAACACTTGGAACTCTTGTTTGTCGATGACTGTGCTCTCATAGCACATCCAGGTGAAGGACATCCAGCTACTTACTGACCCCTTTGCCCAAACCTCTGAACACTTCTGCCTTACAATAAGGCTGGGATTTTCTGGCAGCGCCTTGGCAGGACCTGCAGCGGGGGATGCAGCAGGGCAGCCAAAAGTCCATTGACTTTTGGCAGGACCAGAAGATCCCAGCGGTGGGTAGGGCTGGAAACTTCTGGCCCAAGTCTGGAAAAGACAAAGATTTTGTTCCAACCTGCTCCTGGCCACAAATACTGAGACACCATTGTCACAATCAATAACCCAGACCTTAACACAGTTCAGAGGTTCTGCTATCTTGGAAGTATCTTCTCCAAAACACTATGTTGGATGATGAAATTGCCCATCACCTGGGAAAAACAGGCTCAGTATTCAGCAGACTCACTCACAGGCTTTGGAGAGAGCATGGAGTTTCTCTCATAACAAAAATCAAAGTCTGCCAGGCAGTGCTTCTCACATTACTTCATGGCTGTGAGACAGTCTTGCACGCCGACTCATAAAATGACGTGTGGTGATGTCAAGCATGCACTGCGTGTCATTCCGATCTGCGGTCTGGGGGGCATGCACCGGAGTCGGCTGTGCACCCGCCAAACAGTCAACAACCTGTTGAGGCCAAATCAACTAATTAAAGTAGTTGTCAGGGCTGTCTGTCCAACCTTAAGGTTGGCAGGCAGGCAAAGAGCCCAGGAAGCCTTCGCATTTTTCATGGCACCTCATCCAAGGGCGGAATAAGGTTTTATGAAGGGTTTATTAATTCAATAAAATGTTTTGTGAAAATTCATGAACATGTCCCAGCTCATGGCAATGTCATATGACGGGACATGTCTGAATAATTTTATTTCTTTATTTTTCACATCTTTATGGCTGAAGTTAATCTCCCTCAGGCACAGGGCTGCCTCAGGGAGATTTCTGCGCTCTTTCGCGTGCACGTGCAAAGGAGGGCAGGCCCCGGCTCTTCCTTCTCCCCCCACCTGCACAGGTAGCACTGAACGCTTCCGGGTACACGTCAAGCTGGGCGGGCCTTAATTGGCCTGCCCACATAAAATGGTGGCACGCAGCCGATCGTGAGTGGCAATCGGCTCCACGCCTGCCCGTGCCCGCTCCCGGCCTGCCCGTCCAATGGGGAGAAAATTCCCCATGGGCACAAAGCAAAAAGGTGCATTCCAGCTTCACTGCTTAAGATCTATTTGCAACATCAAGCGGTATGAAAAAATCCCTAACACTGAAGTTCTTGCAAGGTGCTGCATATCTGATATCAACAGCATGCTCATCAGAGTTCAGCTTTGCTGTGTTGGCCATGTGGTTTGCATGAAGGATTCCTGCATACCAAAGGTGGTATTCTACAGGTAGCTGAGTATAGGAACCTGTACTATATGGCGTCCCAAACTCAGATACAAGGACATTCTGAATGCCAACCTCAAGTTGAACCCCACCATATGGAAAAAACAACCCTGGGCAAATAGAGAAGACACTGGGCAGAATTTGCTGCCAGTTGGGCAGGCGGGCCCAACCCAATCTCCGGTGGGCACGGAGCTGATCCCTGCCAGCGAAGTGGGCCGCACCACCATTTTACGTGGGCGGGCCAATTAAGGCCCGCCCAATGTGACGTCCAGCAGAAAACGCCCTGTGCGGGCTGGGGGGGATTCCCTAAAAGCGAGAGTGTGCTCTTTCGCGCATGCGCACTAAAGAGCGCATATCTCCCTGAGGATAAGTGCAGCCTCAGGGAGATTGCTTCCACTTTGAACAATATTAAAAATAGAAAAAAAAGTCCCTAATGCATCCCCCTCATGTGACAATGTTCATAATTTACAGATTAACTTTATTAAAATTTTTAACACCCTGCATGAAACCTCATCCTGCCTGTGGATGAGGTTTCATATTTTCTCTATTTGCCGCCGGGGCTCCTGGCCTGCCCGCCAACCTTAAGGTTGGACGGGCAGGTCCTTTTATTGTTTAAATTATCCTGTCATTGGCCTCAATTAACCATTGACAGGTCGGCGGACCCGCAGCTGATTTTGCTGTGCCCCCGCCTTCCTGAAAATGTAAATGGGGCGGGATGATGTCCTGGGTTCTGCCCGACATCATCCCGCGTCATTTTATGTGTCCGTGAGCGGGCCCCGTCCCCTGCTCGCCGACGGCAAAATTCTGCCCACTATCATCAAGCAATCTCAACATTTGAGGAAAACTGAGTCAGGATAATCAAATACGCCGCAAAGCCAGGGCCTTCACCCACCCCTCCAACAATGACTTTGCTTAGGATATCTGCAATCAGCCCTACAAACCAGGATTTGGCTTAACATCACATTTGAGACATCACCAATCCATATGGTGAGCAACTGGTTTCCTTGATGCAACAGGAATATCCATCACTGGGAACAGTATTAAAGAAAGCACAAACACCAAGAGACACACAACAAAAATTCCAACAATCATGACCAGAAAGTAGAAAAAAAGACAAAGCTGTGACACAGGAGTGAATAGGTTATTATAGCATCATTGTTTAGTGTCCTACTTCCATTAATCCAATAGAATGGAGGGCCTAGATAAAATTCAAAAATGAACAATTAAAATAAGCTCAAGAACTAAGGTATGTTTGGCATGAAAAATGTATTCGCCCTTTAACGACTAGCTATACACAGCTGAATGTTTGCCCAGCATCGCATAATGATACAAATTGTTTGAGAAGCATAACATTAGTTGCTCAGAGCAATACATGCATCATTAAAGAAAATCATATTTTGAATCACATGGAAATAAATGAAAGGGACTGCCTGTTATTATCTGCTAATACAATTAGATAATGGAATAAAATTGAATTAAGAATTCCTTGGAAAAAAACTGTTAAGAAAACTTTAATGGATCACTTAATAAAATATAGAAATTGACGTTTTGTATATAACAGCATTTTATTTATGGTCCTGAAACAGGATTCTAAATTTGGTAACAATCAAAAGGGGAAGTTTCTGCTTTGAAGTTTCTATCTTTCCTATGGCTTGGAGAAATTTTTGCTCCTGGAGGACCATCAGCTTCAGAATGTCAGTCCTTGGGTCGCTAAACACATCACCGTGTTAAAAGGTTCAACCAAACCAGAGATTACGGAAAAATTAAACACACTCTAGATGTACCCAATGTGCAACATGGCTCCCAACAAGGTTAGGCACTTTTCACAACCACAAACCAAACATCAGCTGGCTCATGCATTAAATCAAGAGATGCTTGTATGGCATTTACCAGGGGCCTGGGTCCATCTGCATTCAGAAGCTGATCATTATAGTGTTCCAGGGATATGATCCATTTATTCATTCCTCCAAGTGGTAAAACATTTATCCCATTGCTAACATTCCCAGTGCTTTGAATATAAAAAGTTTTACTTACCCAAATATATGAATGTTATTAGTTTTATTACCTAAAATAATTTGCATTGCTTCGAAATACAGTGGGTTTGCAATGTCCAGGAAGATAATCTACCAACTTTCTAGGGTCACCACATAAATTTTTCATCCCAAGCTGGTTCTGTTTTATGCCGTAGAACAATTAGCTGCAAAAATAACTGTTTAACAATATTGTTTCCCATGGAAACTCTGGCTGATGATGGTTATAACCTAGCTCAAATGTCAAGTAAACAATATGGGTAGGATTTCCTGGCCCCGCCTGCCGCCAGGATTGTCCAGTCCCACTGAAAGTCAATAGACTTTGGCTGGGCCGTCAAATCTCCCGCAATGAGTTCCGCCACAACAGGGCTGGAAAATCTCGGCTCATGTCATGATGATGTGACTTGTGCATGAATGATATCAATCTGTAATTTTAATGGCTGATCAAACATATATTGAACTGTTTAAAAGGGTTTATTAAAAGCAAGAAAAGACACTGACTTGAGATGGCTGTCACAGTAACCTCTGTTATTGCAAGTTGATCAATTTTTGGGAAGTTCCAATGTGAACTACAATTCAGACATACCACAAAATCCTCATGGAATTTCACATCTGCTTATATCAAGAACTACATCTAGCATGATCCAACTATCGCAAGCATGACCCAGATACCAAACACATCTTCCCCTCACCTTCCCTGCCAGCATTCCGTAGGGACCGTTCCCTCCGGGACATCATGGTACACTCCTCCATCACCCCCAACGCCTCATTCCCTTCCCAAAACACCTTCCTATGCAATTGAAGATGGTGCAACACCTGTTCCTTTACCTCCTCTCTCCTCATCATCCAAGGGCCCAAACACTCCTTTCAGATGCACCTCCTTCAATTTGGTCCACAGCATTTACCGGTTCCAATGTGGTCTCCTTTACATTGGGGAGACCAAATGCAGACTGGGTAACCGCTTTGTGGAACACCTTCGGTCTGTGTGCAAGCATGACCCAGACCCTGCTCTCATGCTCACATGTCCATCCTTGGCCTGCTGCAATATTCTAGCGAAGCCCAATGCAAATTGGAGGAACAGCACCTCATCTTCCGATTAGGCACTTTACAGCCTTCCGGACTTAACATTGAGTTTAACAACTTCAGACCATGAGCTCTCTTCTCTCTCCTCACCCCTTTCTTTAATCCCCTTTTTTCTACATTAATTTTTATTTTTTACCCCTTTATTTTTATTTTTATTCCTTTAATCATTATTTTATCCCTTTTTTATCCCTCCTTCTAACCCATTTTCTATCCCAGAGACAGAAAGTCTGCTAAGACAATAGCTACATGGAAAGGTGCTTTTCCTGCAATGTTGTTTGCCTCCGCCTCTATCTCACTACCATGTCTGCTGAAAACTTAATACGATTTCATTACCTTCAGACTCAACATCTAGAGCATCACGCTCCAATGTCACCTAAAAGTCTCTTACACCTGGTGCACTTGCCTTTTCCTCACTAATTTCCATTAGCTTGCTGTCTTTAATGCATTAAATGTCAAATCTTTGTCTCTGTTTACAAAGGAATTTGCAAATTCCTTTACTAACATTGCCTTATACCTGTAATATTCTCCACCCATATTTCCTATCCTGTGCCCTTTGGTCTTCCAGTTCTTGTCTCTTGTATATTCCCTCCTCTTTCTGTGCACTCATCAGTGGAAGGTTTCATCCTTGAAACTCCTTCTGGAAATCGTGGATATTTTGTTACTACTTACTGTGTTCTTAAAAGTCACCTTCAAAATTATCTCTTCATCTCTCCTAACTCTTCTCCCTTTGTTTAATTTATCTCCTATGAAGCACCTTGGAATGGCTACAATATAAAAAGCATTATTGCTAAAAAGAGGGACATGTTGCCAAAACCTCTCATCTTGCACTTATCAGGACAAGCATAAAAATGCCAAATTTCAAACGATCACAACAATTTATACTGCAGGAGAGCTGTTGCCATGGAGAAGGCAAAGGAGAACTATAGGCTCTCCAAGTTCCCAGGTAATTTAAAAAAGGCACAAAGCTTGAACACGTTCCTTTCATTTGAAGAGAATTGACCCCTGTGTATGAATGTATATCACTTCTGGCAAGCGTAAATGAGCCACAACTGATTATCTTAAATTGGTTGTTAGTGTAGTTACTAATACACTCAAGATTGTTCAGCAAGTGCTGCTCAATCACAGAATCACATCCAACAGTAGACATTTTGTTTTGGGCTTTGCAAGCATGGGCTGGTTGAGTAGGGTCTGCACTCTGCCTTTTGCAGAATATGCTGTTAGATTCAATCAGCCAACCGTTGGGACTTACGACCTTCGGCATTACATAGATACAATCTGTTTCTTCCAGAAAGTAGCCTGATAATTATGTAACAACATTATTTTTATTTTAATTAGTAGCTTGAATTTTACTGGCCCCTGGTAGGCAAAGTGCAAGGTGGGGATTCAGTAAATCAGGTCAGCTCCTGGGGTTCCCAATATTGGGACATTTTACCAATGGCTTGACTGGAGGCAGGCCACCTATTTTCATAATTAAAGGCTCAATTAGGAGCCATTTTATGGCGTTGTTGCCTTTTCGCTTATGGCGGATTGACACCCTGTCATGTGAGCTAAATGGAGCAAGCCCTCGAGCAGCAATCCAGGAAGCAAGGATTTTTGAGGCAAAGAGAAAGCCAGGGGCAGGGAGGGCAGCTCCTGTGGCCCCAACAATTTTCCAGGAGGGGTTAATCCTGTCATAATATTAAATCTTCCCTTCTCCTACCTGCTGTAGGACCAGGGTCTCCAGCCTGTCTTAGCAGCAACCACTGGTCCTGATGGCTCTGGTGAGCTGTTGGTCCTCTGACTGGGTTGGCAACCATTGGGGGCAGGCTGTTGTCCTAATGGCAGCCCCAGAGGCAGCCACCTAATTGGCTGTAAAATGCAGGGTCAGGTCCCGCCACCCGCCTGTGCATACCGGCAAGATGATTTACACCCAACGTCGTGACCTCCGCACAAATGGTAAAATCCTGACCATTAATTTATTTTCCAACTATATAAATGTACAATTTAAAATCTCCTTGGTCAGAATCTTCGGTTCAGTGTGCGGGGAGGGGGGTGGGGGTGGGGGGGGGGTGGGGGGAGGCGCTCACTGATGCGTGAAATGATGTGTGTGTCCTGACTTCACTGTGCGTCATTCAGATCTTCAGTTCGGCGGGCGTGCACTGTAATCGGCTGCACTCCCACCCGCACCTGCTCCTGCCCAGCAGCCCCCAAAGGGGAGAAAATTCCTCCCCTTGGGCAACATTTTCCCCCCATCGGCGGGGGGGGGATGTGCGGGAGTGGGCGCGGGTGGGCAAGTTCCCGATCGCGCCCCCTCTTGGGGGGGCGCACCGCCATTTTAATTGGCCCACCCAGTATGATGTCTGCTTGGAAGCGCTGTGCACAGATCTCCCTGAGGCAAAATGCCACCTCAGGGAGATCACTGGAAGTTTTAAAAATTTGTGGAAGTGTGGAAAAAAATTTCCTGATATGTCCCCTCAGTCACATGAGCTGGGACATGCCAATTTCTTTTATTTCAACATTTCATAAACATTGTAAAGCCCTCATGAAACCTCATCCCACCCATGGATGAGGTTTCATGTTTTTTCTAAAGGCTGCCTGATCTCCTTGCCTGCCCGCCAACCTTAAGGTTGGACGGGCAGGTCCTTTAATTAGCTTAATTACTTTTTGAAGGCCTTAAGTGGCCGTTGACAGTTCGGCCGGTGTGCAGCCGACTCGGCTGAATGCCCGCAGAACTGAACATCTAAATAACGCGGGGTGACATCGGGACGCACACCCGACGTCAGCCCGCATCATTTTACGTGTCGGTGACCCTGCTCACCGACTGAAAGATGCAGCCCCTTGTATATTTTATTAACTTGTTGATTGGGTAATTGAAATTTTTGAACAGTGTGACACAAATGCAGACAAAATAGATTTCAAACTAGGAAGTAGGAAGGGAAACAAAATACTTGTGACAGGTGAAGAGGGTTGACATTTGGAGCAGAACCCAGATCTGTTTAGCTCCTGTCCTGTTTATTAATATGGAACTTTCAAAGCAGGTGTTGGGCACTTCCAGTATCCACACCACTCTATGTCCTGGCAATAGTTTGTGGGCAAGTCAGGGGCATATCCGGACCATTCTCGGAATTTTGCCCAGCTCATCCCTGTTTGCCCAGCAGTTTTCAGAAGAATTCATCTTTTCAAGGCTGCTCCTTGGTTCCCTTGTATGATTCTTTAAACCATTTAATCTTAATTGCAGTAAGAACCTTGGATTTCCCTCTTGGAGCACCACTGAAATGGCAGAATGCTGTGAGATTCGTCATGGAGAGAGAGCAAACTGCAGAAAGAAGTTCCACCCTGCCACACTTCTGCCAGTATAATTGGTTCAAAGGAGTTGTTACACGTTGGAAATAACTCAACTGTGATACCAAACATAAATTTTCTCATAAAATCTTTCAGTGCAGTTGGACTCTTCCATTAAAGGCTTGTATTGATCCCAATGTTGTAATGTTATCCAAAATAATAGATTCAAAGAATATGCTTATCTCAGGGTTAGACATTTGTAATACCTAAATACCTAATTAGGCTACAAATTTTTATAATATACTAATCTACAAAATATTTAGTGGGAAAAGATTTCCACTGTGCAAAATGAAATAAAATTGTAAAGTTATACTTTACAAAACGGAATGGTCTAATTTTTTTACATATAAATCACAGGCACTCTCACCTCAGCACATATTTAGCTTGAGATCAAATTTTAGATTGTTGCATCGAGATATTTAGCTGCTGAATATGAAATGTATTCTGCAGCTGAGTTGTACAATGGCTCCTACATATGTGAAAATAACATATTCAACAGAAAACATCTGCATGATTTTGTTTCCACTTGGCATTAAAATATAGTTCTAAAAGCACTGTGAGCACTTTAATCTTTAGACCACTGGCATTTTCCATATCATGTCCTGTCTGCTGAAGCTATAAAATTGTAATGTTTGTAAACCAGCCAGAATTCAATTATACTTTTTGATGTCATAATACATTTACATTATGTAAATATTTTAAAGGTCTTGAATTGAATTTTGTGTATAAATATACTCACTATTCTATATTTTCAACTTTAAATGTTATTTAGTGATAAGCTTTGGCATAGCTTAAATATTGATATTTATACTGCTGCTATGGCAAAAGTTCAACGCAATGTGGACTGATAATCAGAAACAAATGGCGCTAAGCTACTAAAAACATATTTTTAGGTAGAAAGCCATCTTTTTTATTTTCAATGAAAAAAACTCAATTTATTTTTGTATACCACAAGACCATAACCATAAGACATAGGAGCAGAAGTAGGCCATTCAGCTCATTGAGTCTGCTCCGCCATTCAATGAGATCATGGCTGATCTGATAATCCTCAATCCACTTTCCTGCCTTTTCCCCATAACCCTTGATTCCTTTACTGATTAAAAATCTGTCTATCTCAGCCTTGAATACACCTAACGACCCAGCCTCTACAGCCCTCTGTGGTAAAGAATTCCACAGATTCACTACCCTCTGAGAGAAGAAATTCCTCCTCACCTCTATCTTAAATGGACAACCCCTTACTCTGAGATTATACCCTCTGGTCCTAGATTCTCCCACAAGGGGAAACAACCTCTCAGCATCTAACCTGTCAAGCCCCCTAAGAATCTTTTATGTTCCAATAAGGTCGCCTCTCATTCTTCTAAACTCCAATGAGTACACGCCCAACTTACTCAACCTCTCCTCATAAGAAAATCCCTCCATTCCCGGGATCAACCTGGTGAACTTTCTCTGGACTGCCTCCAATGCTAGCATATCTTTCCTTAGATAAGGGGACCAAAACTGTACACAGTATTCTAGGTTTGGTCTAATTAGTGCCTTGTATAATTTTGGCAAGTCTTCCCTATTTTTATACTCCATTCCCTTTGAAATAAAGACCAACATTCCATTTGCCATCCCTATTACCTGCTGAACTTGTACATTAGCTTTTTGTGATTCATGCACGAGGGCTCCCTCTGTGCTGCAGCTTTCTGCAGTCCTTCTCCATTTAAATAATATTCAGCTTCCCTATTCTTCCTGCCAAAATGAATAATCTCACATATTCCCACATTATATTCCATCTGCCAAGTTTTTGCCCACTCATCTCACCTGTCTATATCCCTCTGTAGACTCTTTGTGTCATTCTCACCACTTGCCTTCCCACTTATTTTTGTGGCATCTGCAAACTTGGCGATAGTATATGCACTTCCTTCATCTAAGTCACTAAGATATCTTGTAAATAATTGTGGCCTCAGCACTGATCCCTGTGGCACTCCACTAGTTACAGGTTGCCATCCTGAAAATGCCCCCTTATCCCAACTCTCTGTACTCTATTAGTTACCCAATCTATCCATGTTAATATACTACCCACAACACCATGAGCAGAATATTCCAGTTGGCATGTGGGTGGGCCCGACATGCCGACGCGTAAAATGACTCGTGATGATGGCGTGCACGTGCCAGAGTTGGCTGCACTCCCGCCAAAATGTCAACGGCCTATTAAGGCCATTAAGAGATTAATTAAAGTTGTTAAGAATGCTGCCAGTCCAATCTTAAGGCTGGCGGGCAGGCGAAAAGTCCATGCGGCCTTCACATTTTTCAGGAAACCTCATCCATTGGTGGGGTGAGGTTTCCTGAAACTTTTATAAGTTAAATAAATTTTCCCACCTTTACAAAAATGTCCAAACTCATGTGACACTGTCACATGAGGGAACATGTTTAAATAAATTTTTACATCATTTATTAAACTGCTTTATTATCTATTCAATCTCCCGAGGCAGCTCCATGCCTCAGGGAGGTTGCTGCGCTCTTTTGGGCACATTAGTGAAAGAGCAAAGGCCCCGATTCTCCCTCCTACCCACCCACCCACCCCCCCACCCCCCCACATTGGTAGCACTGAGTGCTATCGGCCGCACGTTATGCTGGGCGGGCCTTAATTGGCCTGCCCACATAAAATGGCAGCATGGAGCTGACTGCGGGTGGCGATCAGCTCTGCACCCCACCCTGCTCGCTCCCGCCCAGCCCACCCGCCATAGGTAAAATCCTGACCAATGTGCTCTTATCTTATTAAGTACCTTATTGAACACCTTTTGGAAATCCAAATATGTTACATCTACTGGTTCCCCTTTATCTATCCTGCTTGTTACCCCCTCAAAGAATTCTAATAAATTTGTCAGGCATGATTTCCCCTTCATGAAGCCATGCTGACTCTGCTGGATTATATTCTGCATTTCTAATTGCTCTGTTATTACATCATTTATAATAGACTCTAACATTTTCTCAATGACAGATATTAAGCTAACTGGCCTATAGTTACCTGTTTTTTTGTCTCCCTACTTTTTTGAATAAGGGTGTTACATTGGCTGCTCTCCAATTCTCTGGGACTTTTCCAGAATCTAAGGATTCTTGGAAGATTACTCCCAGTGCATCCACTATATCTGTAGCTATTTCTTTTAATGTCCTAGGATGCAACCCATTAGGTCCAGGGCCTTTAGCCCCATTAGTTTCCGTAGTACTTTTTCTCTTGCAATAATTATTGTATTTATTTCCTCCACCCCTTTTGCCCAAATGTAACACAGTGTCCATAAAAATCCTAGAAAATAATCAAATCAAACTTGATTAAGGATTTATATCCCCTCACTGCTATGCTACAATTTATAAGACATCATTATACATTTCAGAATTATTCATTAACTTCCCATGCAAGTGCATTATTTTACTGCAAATTTTAGATATATGAAGATTTGTAAATGCTTTAATATTGAGTGTTAAAAACAAGGTGCTAAATAACAATGGCTTGAATTTTGCAGTCAGCGATGAAAGAATGGTGTTTATCGTTCACCTTGCTGACCAGCTTTAAAGCAGAGAGTTCTTGGTTTTAGGCATGCGTTCAAGCATGGGGGCCACACAGGGTATCTGTGTTGTCTGTGAGTAGGGCAAGGAATAGAAAGGCTCTTCAACTAATTAGATAGAAAAATATCCTCACATCGTCTAAACCAGGAAATATAAAGCAAAAGATATTGTCATTGTCGAATGAGCCTCAATTCAATGCTGACATCTACTCAGCGTTGCGAGTTTCTGCCATGGGTCCTCATGTGACTGAACAGGCAATTCTCAAACTACAGACCTTTGGGTATATGGGGAAGAATGTCTCACGAGGTTGTGGGATCTGGAGATTAGGATTTGCTTTCTTTCATTTCCTTCTCTGTCCCCACTCTGCCTCATCATTAAGACGTTGTGGCTCAAAGTGTGATGCAACCTGATGAACAAGTTGTCGGCATTTTGAATGACTGGTAGCAAGCTTCCCCCAGTCATTAATGTCAATCCTGTCATGCTTCAAAAGACTGTCTTTGAAGTGTTTCCTTTGTCCTTCCCCGGAACATTAGCTATTTGAGAGTTGAATGAACTGGATCTCGCAGGGCAGAAACTTTTTTGCCATCCAGACAGAGTGTCCAGTCCATCAAAACTGATTTTTCAAAAATTATGCCTGAATGCACATGGGACTAGATTCAAGAAGGACACTAGCATTTGTTCAGTAGCCGTCCCACTGAATCTGGAAGATGAGGTAGAGGCATTGATGGTGGAACTTCTCTAGCACTCTTATGGGTCGCTGGTACACAAAACATGTTTCACTGCAGTACAGGGATGTGGTGATGACAACTGCTCAGTACAATAGGACTACTGTTGACTTGGTGATGCTTTTGTTGTCAAAAACTCACTGCTGTAATTTGTAGAATGATGAACTGGGGCAGCTGATCTGGTGTTGGAACTCCTTGTCTAAGGTGGCTTTTTGAGGGAGGTGTCTGCCAAGGTATGGAGAATGCTCAACATATCCCAGAATCTCTCCTTCAATATATATGACAGGTGGAACATTTGGCTTACCAGGTGAGGGTTGTTACATGAGTTTTCCTTTGGAAATATTCAAGGGCAGGCAGAGCTTATCATATGCAGAATTGATGGGATCAAAAATGGCTTGCAAATCTGGTATAGAGTGGACAACAACACTGCAGTCATCCACAAACTGTAGTTTATGCATTCGACAATGGTCAGTTTAATTTAGGCATCCAACACTTTTTTTCTGAACAAATGAGACTTCACACTTGTAAAAGTAATTTTTCAGGGCCAGAGAGGTTGTTCAACAGTAATTATCACTTATCAAACTATTAAAAACTCCCTGACTCCTGAGTGCACCAGCCCTAACTTTTTCAGCTATCTTCAGTGCTGACCTAGCAGGTTAACGCTATTGCAGTTATTTCAATATCAAATCATCGATGAGGCCTGCAACAGCACACTCTGTGGAGGTGAAAGATATCTCTGACAACAACTTCTGGATTTTTACATTTAATTGCACATGTACGGATGCCGGAAATTGATGTCCTGTAATAATAGTAAGTGCTGATGGCTTCACAGTTAATATTAATATTGTTGGCATCTGTATTTCATCTACTGTCTCCCTATTTCTCATCTACATGTTGCCCGTCAGAGATATCATCCAAAAACATGTTAGATTCCATATGTATGCTGACATAACCCAGCTCTATCTCACCACAATTTTGCTCGACATGCCCACTGCTACTTTGTTGGCAGACTCGTTGTCTGGCTTCCAGTCTTGGCTCAACCAAAATTTCTTTTAATTAAGCATTGTCAATACTAAAGCATTCTGAGCTTTTAGTGTGGACTTTGACGACTACTCTTAAAAAGAATTAAGTGAAGCTTATGGGCAGGTCAAAACTCACCTGAGAGCCTTGAGAACAACAATGGAGTGTGATATTTTGAGATAAAAGGGTGCCCTCTTTCAAAGCACAGACAAATAAGCAGGACTAGCACATGTGCAGCAAACATAACCTGGAACAAAATTACAGACAGACTAACACAGATCAACAGCCTTCTGGCACATGTGTTGACTACAGTGAAATACCAGTTGAGTAAGGGCTTCTGGACCATAATTGACAGCTTGATCAAAATTGGACATGATGCTGGACTTGCTTTACTGTTCAAGCTGCAATGAGGAATGGAAATGTGGTAATACTCACTGACAAGGCTGTATTATTCAAGAGTGAAAATTGTTCATACTTATTTGTGTTGCAAAAGGAGACAAATGAAGAGAGAAGCCTGGATGCTGGTAGTTAGAAGCAGAGAAATACTAAGTTCAAATTTGGTTCTTCTTCCAAGAACAAGAACTTGATTACCCTTCGTTATGAGTCGTGCTCCAAGAGAAAGGTTAGAATAATACTTTATCCAATAAAACTGCCTATTTTGAGTGTCAATTAAATTATTGAAATTATAAAGTCTTGCTTGATTCTTGGTCTTTCATGTCTGAAAAAGAAAACCCTACAGTCTCTTCACTTACCATCAATTTCATTCACTCCCTGGCCACAAATTCGGGCTGCACATAAGTATTCACAAAATTTACATCATATTCAATCTGAGCTCAGATTCCAATCCCCTCTCCTCTTCATCATCAAGCTCTTTTACTTCCACATGTGTAACATCACCCATCTCCATCCCTGTCTCAGCCCATCTGTTTCTGAAACCCTCATCAATTCTGTTTGACTATTCCATTGCTCTCCTGATCAACCTCCCAACTTCCATCCGCATCTTAACTTAAGCTAATTAAAACTTCTGCTGCCCACATCTTAATGTGTGTCAAGTCCAGTCACCCATTATCACTGTGCTTATTGACCTGTATTGATTCCCAGTCTACCCACTACTTCAATTTTAAACTTTCCATCCTGGTGCTCAAATCCCTTCATGGCCTCGTCCCTCCCTATCTCTGCAATCTTTACCAGCCTACAACTTTGCAAGAACTCTGGATCAGATCTTCCGATCAGCAGTGATGCAGCTCAGAGAGATCATTGCATGCCTATCTTTTTGTGACCTTTCAACCAGAATTTCTAATCCTGGCTGAACAATGAAGACTCAGCACAGCCATCCAGGAGAAGACTAGTGAATAGGAGCAGCACAGAGGATACACCTCCTTTTTATGACACTAGATGCCATATTCAGGTTAAGTTTTCAAAGATCTCAAGTCATTCAGTGGGGTTAGTGGGTGAGTGGATGGGTAAATGGATAGGTGGGAGTGGATAGTCAGGATGGATGGTCAGGAGTAGATAGGTTGGAGTGTGGGTAGTTGGGTTGGAGGGTCAGGGGCCAGATAGTTGAAGGGTGGGTAGTTGGGTTGGGAGGGGTGGGTAGTCAGGTGGGGGATGAGTAGTTCAGTCAGGGGATGGGTAGTCAAGTCAGGTTGGGTCAGGGGGATGGTTGGGAGCGTGGATGTGTGTGTGCAGGGAGTGGTGGGTTGAGTTGCACTGTTAATCACAGAGTTACACCAGAGTTTAAGGAGACCAATGTTACAGATGTTAGATTTGATAAAATAATTACATTTTGGCACTGTCTCTTCAATGCCAGGTAAAATGGAGCACTGAGAGGGTCATGAGATCTGCTTTGAATTCATCAAGCCTGGGTGGATTGGTTACACTGGGGACAGTTAGGCCCAGGGTGAGATTAACTGGGAGCAAAGTGTAAAATGCTCATAACTGAAAACAAAAGCAACATCAGCTGTGCTGGCTGTGGATAGACTTTCAGTTCCAAGTTTTGGGCACAAATGAAAGATGGAGGTCTCAGAGAGACAAAATACTGCAGCTAGTGTGGCCAGAAGAAAGGGGAATGTGTCCCTTCTCTAAGCAGAAACGCAGAAGGAAAGAAGATACCTGGTCAGAGACACATTTTGTGGTAATCTAAGGAATCCGGAAGATTTGTCCTGGCCAGGAGGGGAATGAATCGCTGAAGTAGGCCTTATTGTGCGTGTTCAGTTCAGGTCTTCTCTGAAACTGAGAGAAGCACCTTTTGACTGTCACAACTCAGCAAAATGGGGAGAAGTGAACCCATAGGTTGTTGAGTGATGTTGGACTGATTCCTGTAAAATCTTCAATTCTGCGGAGAATGGGTTGTGTTAAAAGGTTAAGGAGGAGATAGCTTTGCTGTAGTTTAGAATTCTAGTTGCCAACTAAATAGAGTTTAGTCAATGTTGCTTTTAGCTCATTTTAGACAGTAAAAGTCTTAAAACTTGAAATCTTGTCATGTGACCCTTTTAGTTGGCGATGGAATTAAATCTCTTGTTTAAAGTTATCAAAGGGGATGGTAACAATAATAATTTTTGGGTCAATACCTGGGTAAGTACTACATATCTAGGCCAATTCTCCAATACTGAGATCAATGTAAGAGACATTTGCAAAGGGTCTCAGGTATTGCAAATCAGCTCATTGACAGTTTAAACTTCCTGGATAATTACAATGCATGTTTGCACTTCAGGACCTCCTCAGCAACCCTAAATGCACCAGCAGTATATGTTCAGTGCATTGCCACTTCCTATATCGGAAGATTTGACCCATCGTTTTATGCCACTCTGGGCTCTTGGGCATTCCCCCACTTCCTGCGTCTCATCCAACCTTCAACATCTAGACCCTAAACTCCCTCATCTCCTTTTCTCTTTCCTCTTTTAAGATGTTCCTTAAATCCTATCCCTTAAGCTTTTACTTAACTTTCCTAATAAATTTTTTAGCTCATTGTGAATGTTTGAAATATTACGCTGCTGTGACGTGCCATGGAGCAGTTTACTACTTGAAACATGATATTTAAAGATGGTATACAAATGCAGTTACTGCTGTTATTACTGGTTGCAAAATCTGATAAAATGTAGTGAATGTTCAGAATTTTAAAGGTCAAGGTTTAACTATAATGTCGATTCTTGTTTCCAAGAGATATTCTTAGGCCTGAATTTTTAGCTCGGCGGGTGGGCAGGATTGGCCGAGAAATGAACCCCTGACTGAAATCGGCCCCCGACCACAATTTCATGCTGTCTGGCCAATTAACGGCCAGCCAGTGTGAAACGCACACTGAAAAGTTCAGCACTGCTGGGGTGGGGGTGGGAAGAGGGCAGGCGATGATGCCAACGCGAGCGCGGGCCATCGCTGACAGAAAGCTCCCTGAAGGCAGAGAGCTCCCCCAGGGAGCTACGGACCTGAAAACCATCAAATAAAGTTTCAAAAAGCTGGAACAAAATGTCCAAGCATCAGAATCAGGCACCTGAAAATACAGATGATAAAAATGCTGCCCACAAATTTTTATTTTTATTTATGGAAACCGCATGCTGCCCTTGGAAGAGGTTTCATGAAAAATATAAAGGCTGTCTGGCCGATTTGCCCATCCGCCCAACATAAGGTTGGATGGGCCACAAAAAATTGGAGTCAAATGCCCTGTTAATGGGCTTAATTGCCTTCTTAATTGTCAGTGGGTGCGCTTCCAAATTTTGTGTGCGCCCGCCGACCGAAACATTGCATGAGCGTGGGATGATGTTGGGACACCTCCGATGTCATCTCGCACAATTTCATGTCCGATTGGGTCGGGCGCATGCCCACCTGCTCAGTGTAAAATTCTGCCCTTGAAATGAAAAATAATGCCATGGAACATTAAGATGTAACGCTATAAAATAGAAGAGAATCTCTGTTCAGTCCACCTTATAGGCTCTAAATATATGGGGAGGCTAGATGTGGCCTTATCGAGATCAGGGAATATCAATAGCACTTTCATCAAACAACCCTTGCATTCAATATAATATTCAACTAAGAGCAGCATTTGCAGTGGTTTGAAAAGATATGACAGTAGCAAAGTTCAGAAAAGACCTATAAAGGGAGCAAAACAAAGGGGAAAGAACATTGTACCCTAACTGAATGGTAACATACTCCCAAAAAGACTCGCTGCTTGCATATAACTGATCCACCCCCTCTCTCTCTCACCAATCTTCTTCCTGATCTTGTTTCTCCACTGCCAACCCCCCACCCCCACCCCTGCACCCCCCCTCCCGCCCAACATGTTAGACAATTCTTGCCAATTTTCTGGCCTGAAAATACTAGATGTCCTGCTCTCTATTAGAGCAAGGGAGTTAGGAACTGTTATCAGGTAGTAGGGCAATTTCATCCATGCTCTGATGATGCTGATCTATTGTCTGTATTTAGAATTGTGAGGGACGGGGGGAGAATCAGCAGAGTCAGAGGGATAAAATTCAGAGGAAAGATTGGTAGCTGTACTAAAAACAGACATATACACACATCTAGCATAAAGGTGTTTTTTAAATCTCTCTTTTAATGGTTTTTTTTTTGCATTTCATGGAAAATGCCCCATATTTGAATATAACAGTACATTCCAAGGAACAAAATACTGCAAATAGAACAAGTTCAAAATCCACATGTCAATATATTTTCTTCTTAAAATGAATGTGTTTTAACAAGTGGGAAATAATGTGAGTGAAATACCAACACTTCACCTCTGGGATCTGAGTTCAAACACAGCCAAGAATGATGATATTAAAGTTTCATCCTTCCGTTGCACTTAAGTATCTTCTATAATATTATTTTGGGCAGTTTGAATCTAGTTACCAGTGTGCATGGACCCACAGCACAAATTTGACACTAAACTGGAAATCTCATTCAAACATGCCACAGAATGGAAGGAATGAGAAATGGAAAATATGATACTAACACGGCATTAGGTTGAGATTTTCTGAGGTTGAGGTTGAGGCACATTGCCAGGGGAGTTTAGAGGCAGCTTTACTTTGTAAGTAACCCCTTCAATACATGACCTAGAAATGTCTGATGTTAATTCTGGGCACTTGAAATGAACAGTATGCCAGTTCCCAACACTAACATCCTGGAGCGTGATTTTCAGAAAAGTGGAAAAAAACATCTTCAATATTTCAATAAATATAACTGTAATGACCTCACTGCACTAACTTTAATTAGTGATCCAGAAAGTTGAGATGGTCAAGCCAGATAATTTATGAAATTTCACTAATAAACTAACGGTTCTCATCACGCATGCTCTTTACTTTCCATAGGACAAGTTTGAATTTCTAGCTTTGCGAATTATTCCTTACATGCCTACTGAAAAGTGATAAATAGTTAAAGTGTAATCTCACTTGTAAGCATTTAATTGGATAAATATGTCAGCTTTAATTTTGTAACTTCCATGATCTGCTACTTGAAGAACTAATAAGCAAGTCCCGATTACCAACAAGTCTACAAAACTAAAGTGTACACTTTTTAAAAAACTGCCCCTCACCAATGTATTCTGCAGATTGAATTGTAGCAATTAATGGAAAAAAAACTGAAAAAGTTTTTTTTGGCGTTGAAATTACAAAGGATATCTGGTGTCACATTGCACCAGGATTAGGGTATTCAGGGTATTATTTGAAACCCATTAATAATACCAGTGGCAAGAATCAAGATCGAACTCTTTTTAGACTGATTAGATAAAAGTCACTTCAGATGGCGACTGAGATCAACAGGGAAAGCTGCTTGGGGAGAACAGTTTCAATGTAATTCCAAGACAATACTAGTCCACAGCACATACTGCAGTTTAGGAAACAGACATGTCACAAAATCTGGCGGTGCCTTCCGACGGGAATTAGAAGTATTGTTAAAAGATTGTCGGGGAAGCTTTTCCCTGCATGTTGGCTATTCTAGGCTTAACACTGGAGTATATCTGATGCTGACAATTGGTTTAAAAGCGAAGAAAAAGTTCTGTCTCTACGGCAGAATACGCCATTGATTGGAAGTATTGGTCCCAGCAATGAATATGTTGTACAAATAGCGCACTGAAGTAACTCATTAATTCTATTCTGTACATTTATAGTTGCAAAAACAATACAGCTAACACAATGCGGTAAACTCACTGACGGATTGAGACAGCATTAGCAGAACAAGCGATTTGTTATTAGAACTGGCATTTGCACTGCCTCCAGCATATTTGGTGCAAATTTATATCTGGGCAGCAGATCGTGCTAAATCTGCTAAATGCAGAAATGTCAAGGATTATCGTGCTGTGATGAATCAGTAGCCGTATCATAAACTGCGAGACGGAAGCTCAGTTTAAAATCCTAATGGAGACTCGCTTCGTGTTATAACTCAGTAATTCCCTACTTTCTCTTTGGATGGGGGTGCCAGAGGTTGATGGGCAGGAGGCTCCCATAGTCACATTATCAATAAACAAAAAATTACAGAGATTCGTTTCGCAGGAGAGCATCACAACTTGTGCACAACCCACTGAAAATAAACCCTTCTAACAAATAAATGCAAACAGCCAGCTCAGTTATACCTTTCAGATCAGTACCCTCTCAATAAAAAGGTGCTGCAAAGGGTTTTTTTTGGCTCTTTAATTTTTAACCAGATTTCACCGAGGAACCCGATTTACACGACACAAGAGGAATGATCAAAAAGACTTACCTTTGGCACCAGCTGAAGAAGAAATCCGTCCTTCTGCCTCCAAAGCAATTAAACCCCCCCTCGCCCAACGGATCGCGGGATACAAACAAACAAAAAAAAACAGGAGCAGATCGCAAGCCAAAAGTTTGACAACATTAAAGATAAAAACAAAAGTCTGTTTTGAGGCGAGAAGAGGTGAGAAGTGAGCGAACAGGCTGCAGACGGCCACTGGAGCTGGAGCTGGAGCGGGGGCGGGATGCAGAGGCGCAGACTCAGGAAGGGGGCGAAATGCGCGCGGCTCCGGGATCAGACCTGGATCCGACCTGACAGCCCCCGAAATAAATCCAGCTCAACCATCCCGAGGGGGAAGTAAAGGCTGCTCCTTCCTCACGGCGAACCGCGACCTTCTGCCAAACAAATGTGGTAACTGCGGGGGCTTGAGGGACGTCAGCGGCCGGCGGGGAGGGAGGACGATGCTGAGATGCGGCTGTCAGTTTGAGTTACCTCAGAAAACCACAGCATCAGCACCCACCCTCCGGGAGAGCCGCTACCCACAGCAAGCTCAGCACTCTGTCTCTATTACAATTTAAAATATTACCGACTGAACATCTGTGTGTATATATTTCCCTCCTCAGATATATATATATATATATATATATATACATATAAAGTAGGTCTGGCACATTTGGATCAGTCCTCGAGCCAACTGCCCATTTGTTCAATCTTTCCAAATCTCTGCTCAAACCAGATATTAAAACTGCCAGGGAGATGGAAATGACTAACCACCACCTCCCCTCCTCTCCCCGCCCAGAATTAATCTATATAGGGAAAAAAAGAGCAAATTTCTGCAGATTTTGGAAATGTGAAGCAAAACCAGAAACGACAGCAACTGCTCAGCAGGTCAGGCGGTCGCTATGGCGAAAGTAAAAGAACATAACATGCCCTCTAGGTTAGGGCCAGAACATGCTGGAATATTTGCCTGCTGTGAGTTGAAAAGTTTTCCTTATTCCTTCAGGTCCAATTGATTTTGCACACCACAAAATGATGGGAGTGCAACTTAAAATAGTGCAACTGGATATTGGAGGAATACAGTACCCTGTTGCATTTGGAAAACCTGCCTAAGGATGAGACATACAGTCCTACTTATGGCATTTAAGGATGGAGAAAAAACAGCTCAAAGGACATAGAAGGAATTGAGCGAATTAGAGTCAAATTATAGACAGAAAAAGTCTCATTTAGCTCACACCAAAAAAAATCTCTCTGGCCCTGCTTGTTGATCTTCTGCAGCTTCCTGCCATGTATCAGCTTGAGTCTGTACCCTCATTACTTGAGCTTGAGAAGGCCATTGACTCCCAGTAGCAAGGAAAGCACCTGGAAAGGTTGGAATGCCAGATGCTACTCAAGAATGGAAGGTCCTACCTGCTGTCACACCTCCATGACCACCACCTCCTCTGCTGGATAGAAGGCTCTGTCCCACAAGCTTCATCACGTTAAACAAGAACAAAGGTGATCAAGGGGATTGCAACAACTATCAGGACATCTCACTCTCAGAATCACTGGGAAGACCTTTGCCAAAGTCATTCTGATGAGGCTTCATTGACTAGCCAATAAAATATACCCAGAGGTACAATGTGGTTTCAATGCAGGCAGATACGTGGTAGATATGATTTCTCCCTGTATCAGCTTCAAGACAAGTGCAGAGAGCAGCAATCACCACTCTACCTTGTTCTTGTGGTTCTCACAATAGTGTTTGACATGATGAGCAGGACAGGGCTCTTCTAGATACCTGAGAAAATCGGCTGTCCTCCCAAGCTTCTCAGTCTCATATGATCCTTCCATGGCAACATGCACAGCAATATTCAGTTCAACAGCTCCACCCCTGACAGTTCTTAGATCTAGAATGGAATGAAACAGGGCTGTGTCTTAGATACTATTCTATTTGGTATAGTTTTTCTCTTTCCTCTTGACTTATGCTTTCCCTGCTGACATGGAAGGACTGTACCTCCACATATGATCAGATGGGAAATTCCTCACCTATCAAGACTGAAAGCCAAGACAAAAGTGTGGCATGCCCTGATTAGGGTATCTCTGTATGCCATTGATGCTGCCCAGACAGAAGACCAGCTCCAAAGGGTCATGGATTGCCTGTTCCACACCTTTGCCATGTTCTTCCTCAGCATCTGTGTCAAGAGAACTGCAGTTATGGAACAGGGCATTGTGTTTCTGTCTGTGATCAGAATCCACAACACACAACTGGAAGCAGTCAGCAAATTCTGCTACTTTGGATCTGAGGTGATCGATAACCAGTCTTTGAACTCAGCACATGCATTGGAAAGACAGGCAACTATCTTTCTGGTTAACAAAACGAGCATGGAAGAATCTACAAACTGACCCATAGGATCAAGATGCTTATCTCCATGGCCTGTGTCCTCAGCACATTATTGTATGGCAGGGAAGCCTGGACGACTTATACCTCCCTTGAAAAAATGCTCACTACCTTCCATCTCTGGTATCTACAATGCATCCTCTGCAGTACATGGAAAGATAAAGTCACTAGTGAGGCAATCCTTTCAATGGCAAACATGCCAAGCATGGTAGCGCTAATTAAGTAAAGAAGGCTTCGCAGGCTTGGGCATGTGCACAGGCTGGAAGATGGCTGCATTCCCAAGGATATATCATATGGAGAGCTAGCACATCCCAAAAGACCAGCAGGGCACCCAAAGCTACAATTCAAGGATGCTGTCAAAAGAGACATGAAAACACTTAATAGCAATCATGACAAGTTTGAACTCTATCTGATGACCAATACAAACAGTGATACCAGCTGTGGGCAGGAATTTGTCACTATGATGACATGTGGTTTTAGAAGCTGCAAAGCAGACGTCAGCGCTGCGAACAAGGCATGAGTAGACATTATCCCACACCATCGGCAAGGGACAACTTAATGTGTGGCACTTGTGGCAGGCTTTGCCTTTACAGAATCATCATGTTCAACCATTAAAAGAAGTGCAGCTGATGATCTCATCTAACCTCACCAAAGTATAGAGGCTGCATTCCCATCATCTCTTGCAGGTGGAAGGAAGTCAGTTGCCAAGAAAGAAAGTTAAAGACAGATTGGATTAAAAAGGAGGGAAAAAGAAACAGAAAGGAAATATTTAAATTTAAAAAAAAAACCTCCAAAAGTTATAGGAATGAGGCATCACAGTTTCAATTGTTCCCTTTCCGGGCCATAGAGGTTTAGTGGCATTATCGGACATTAACCCTCATTATTAAATGGAAATACGACCCACAAATTTCTGTGGTAAATTTAATTACAGTGCAAATGCAGCAATTTCTTAAAATTCATGGGGACATTAATGCGAAGATGCCATTTTTGTGAGGCTAATAAATCACCAGCAATTTGTAGCAATTCACATTTAATCGGGTATCTCTTTATTACCACAAATTGCTGGATTTTTTTGCATTAGTAATAGCATACATCTTTAACTCACCTTTTTGCCAGAAAATTCAATGTAATTTAAAAACTTTTCTGATTTTTATTTATTTTACTTATTAAGTGTTGTCACTAATGAACCTTTTCCTTCTATTTAGTTTTAACGCCTGGGTAGCACTAAAGCTTCTTCTTTGGCACAGAGAGGAAGGGAAAGGTACCAAGCATATGGATAAACTTTTGCTGGAATAGAGAAGCAAGGCTTTGGGCCAATGCTAGTCACAAAAGAGATCTGTTACATATTCCTTTGTCACTCAAAGTTGGTACTTTTTTTATTTAAAAGATCATCACCTTCACATAATAATATTTGACAAATTTTTGTTTGATTTACAAAATCACATCTGATTAAATGGTGAACAATTCATCTGTGCTTATAATCCTCTAGGCGTATTGTTGTGATCTCAGCAGAGGCCAATAATGTGTTTTATTTACTTAGAATCCGAAAACCTGGATGTTTACTGAAAGAATGAAGGCACAAGATTCATCTTTTAAATAATAAAAGTAATTTTACTACACCAAACTCAAAGAACATGCGCTATAATGATAATAACATTCTATCTTAAATAGTCAGTTATGTTAAAGATAATAAAGATACAATGAATACAATCACTTATACTCCAAATGAAATGTCTTAACTCCACTTTCCTTCTACACCCATTAGACTTTCACCACAAAACCCTCATGTCAGATACTTATAAAAAATGGGAAGATTAACCACTTGACCTAGGTACTTCATCAACGATTTGTATACAGGCTGAGATTTCTTGGACTGTCCAATTACTTCCAGCAAGGTTATCCCTTCAAATTTCCTCCAACCATCTTAAAGTTGCAAACTTCCTTTTTAGTATAGGCATCTCTGGCATCTTAAGCATAGCTACCCTTGGATCAGAACTCTCCTGGTTCTAATATTCTAATATTACATCTAAAACTCTCTGTCTCCTCAGCTTGGTTATACCAGAAATTCAGCTCATTGTAAATCAAGTCCATCAATTAATAAATTTGCCAAAACCCAGAATTTCAACGGAATTCTTCACTCCAGATTGATCGAAAATCTCAAATTGAATAGCATGAAATGAGAACACCCCTCAAAACCTGTTCACCCCTACAATTAACTTGTTGACTCAATTTTTCCTATTGTTCATATTCTAGGCAACCTGCTCCCATGGTAATTTACTGGGACCCAGCTATTTTTTTTTTAACCAGAAATCAGACCCTAGTTCTTAAAGGGACCACCATCGCACATAAAATATAGGACCAGAATTTTTCGCCCACGTTAGCATCGGGCTTCGTGTGGTGGGCATGAGTGGACAATATGGCGAGAAGGTAAAAAGTCTGTTTCATGCTGTTGTGAAACCAGATTGCGATCTTCCACTCCACCAGCCTTTCCCGCTGCTGCACTTTTGGAAATTCATTTTAATATATATGCATCTAATTATAAGCCCTGCTCACCAGAATCATCATTCCTCATCAAATGTACTGCCCACACCGGCAGGAAAACACCCGGCCCAGAACATGTCTTGACAAGTGTGACGTGCAGAAGTCGGGACTTACCATTAGGGCCGTCTCACATCGTGGACATCCGAGGAGCAGAAGATGCTGGAGTCCTACAGCAACTGGACATTGGAGGAATAAATGCAGCTGGATTCTGATGGGGATTCTGATGGACATGGTTCCGCCGCGAAGCAGCTCACGGAAGGTGGAAGGTCTCCATTGATGCCTGGGGTCTGCTTTGGGACATCATAACCTTGGCCATGGGCTGCTACAGATGATCATCGAGACAGGGGAGAAGAAGGTCTCAGTTTGACTGGGAGAGTAAGGTGAACAATGAATTTGGGTGGGGGGAAACGAAAATGTTGGGGGATGAGGTTGTGAGGGGGGGACAAAGGTGTCAGGGGTGTGAAGTTGGGAGTGGGGAGAAGGGTGTACGGGGAGGAGGTTGTAATGGAGGAGAATGTGGAAACTAAGGAGGTAGGTGTAAAGGGGGAGGAAGGTGTAAGGGAAGGAGTATGGAGGGAGGATGAACTTTGTTGGGAGGAAGGAGGTCGGAGATGGGCAGGAACTTGGGACGAAGGAGTTCATGGGGGCAGGACTTCATGGGGAGAAAGGAGTTTGGAGGGGGGAAGGAGCCCAGGGGCAGGAAGGAGTTCAAAGGGGGAAGAAGCCTGGAAGAAGGAAGGGGTTTGGAGGGGGGAAGCAGTCTGGGGGGGTGTGCGGGTTAGGAAGGAGTTCGGAAGGGGGAAGGAATCTGGGGGCAGGAAGGAGTTCGGAGGAGGGAAGAAGTCCAGGGGGAGGAAGGAGTCTTGGGGGAGCAGGGAGTAAGGGTGGAGGAGGGCGGATGTGCAGGTGAACATGCAAGGGTGGGGGTCTGTGGAGTCAATGACTGCCTCCTGGGAAGCCAACTGAGGGTGGGTGTGGTAACAGGGAATAGTAAGTATGAGAAGGAGCAGAGTGAGCAGAAGGGTCAGAGAGGGTGGTGGATGGTGGCTTGGATGCAGGCACAGACCCTTGGGGTGGGCGGGAATAGTCTGGGGAGGTAAACATCAATGAGGGTGGAATTCTCAGAATGGCAGGGAACGTGCACATTCACCTGGACACCCTGGAAAGGTAAAATGCTTGTACAAGGCTCCAAAAGGCCCTGTCACACAAACACACTTTTCTCTCCAGAATCACTTGTGGTCTGGCTACATGTAGCCGAACTGCTAGTGGTGGGGGGCAGGGGGAGGGTGCAGGGGAAGGACTCGCAAACACTGTAAATGGAGCTGAAAGGGACCATTACATGTTACTCAGCGAAAGTGAACATATTTTCAGATTATAAAGTGACAAAATGTGTTCGCCCATACAACCAGTTATGATCAGAAATTCTTAACTTTCCTAGGCCTAGCACTTCTTTTAGGTGCTGCCCTGACATCCGCAGGAGGGGTGGAGACAGCCTGTGCAATAGTTGGATCCATTGCCTCCTCCTGTGGGCCAGCTGCTTCTTATGCTGTGACAGAGGATGAGGTTGAGGTGGTTACAGACAAAGGAAGCTTGGAAGGGAAGGACAATCTCTGAGGTTCCTGAGTAGATGACCCAGAGGTGCCCAGCTGCTGCTCCTCCTCCCTGTGGGTGCCCAAGGACCATGGCCTGACTCCTTTAAGGGAAAGAGCACCTGGAGGGACATTGAGATAGCCTGTTTCCCTCTTGCATTGCCACTACAGAAACGCACCCATGGTTACTGCGATAGAGCACAGGTCTGCGTACATCTCCGCTTTCTGTTGGACCAGGGTCTCTATGGCATCTGCCATCCTCCCCATGGAAACCTTAATGCGTGCACCTGTAGGCACCACTTCATCAGAGAGCTGGCGGATGCACTCCTCTGACTCGTGTGCCACTCTGTTGAGGGCTTCCAACAGCTCTGCATGATGTTCCCCCACCTTCTGCTGCCTCTCCATTATCAGATGGAAGGCCGAATCCAGAGGCTTGCCATCTGACTCGGACCCCCACAGATGCCTCTAACTAGCTGTCCTTCGAGTGCTGGGCAGCTCGGCTGAAACTTCCTCCTCCTGCTGGGCTCACATGTCTGTGCGGTGACCACCAGGTTGTGAACCCAAGCCTGCTCTAAGTCTAGGTCCCACTGGGGTGTGTAGCTCTGCACTGTTGGAAGGTGTGGGCAGGCGCTGTGATGGATCTTCCAGGCTGCTTATTTCCAGCTATTCAATGGAGGAGGTGTCCTCTTGGGTGGAGGTGAGGGCCTGGATGGAGCTGAGGGACTGGCTGGCTGAAGCTGTTGGTTGCTTGGCAAAGCTCCCTGTGAACCAAAGTTGAAATGATTAGTGCATGACAGCAGAGTCAAAAGTAGAAGAGAGGGCACTCACCAATCAGTGTGGTGGCACGCTAATCAAAGTGAGTGAGGGGTCTAATGTGGGCCACTCCACCCCTGGCCTGGGACCTTTGCCTGCTGTTGTAAGCCAGCTTCTCCTGCATGAAAACAGATGGAGAGAACATGAGCAGGTCGCATGGCACTGCATGGAATGTTTGCATGGTAAGCGGAGCCATGGGCGAGATGAGGATGTGAGCTCCAGGAGATATGAGCCTGATGGAGATGTGAGGGTATGTGTAAATGTTAGTGGTGTTGGCCCTTGTGGTGTGAGATCCCTGTGAATGCGTGAATGGTTTGTGAATGTGTGAGTTGACAGCAATGAGAAGAGTGACTTACCCTGGTGGAATGGATGAGAGAATCATCCTGTTCCTGCACTGGTTAGCTGTTCGCTTTTGTAGGGTGCTGACCACCACTGACACTGCCTCCCATGGTGGATTGGTGACCTTGCTTGCTGGTCTTTTCCCAAAGCAGGGGTAGAGGACCTCACTGTGGGCCTTCACTGCGTCCATAAGGTGGTCGAGGGAGTAATCACTAAATTTGGGGGCAGCATGTTTCCTCCCTTTGGCAGCCATCAGTTCTCAGCAGTTTCCTATCTCTTGAAGAGTGCTAGAATGCTTCTGCAGGAGTGGCTTTTAAATATGGCACCCAGTTTACTGAAGAACTGAGATGACGGTGGGGCGGGCGAATCAGAGGGTGCCCCGCCAGCGGCCAGGCCTGTTTCCTGGGAATGAATTTTTAATGAGGCACTGGAAAAGGGACTGAAAAATATGAAAAGCCGCCTTTGTGGCCAGTGGGTTAAACGTCCTTTTTCCCACTGCTACACACTTAGCGCAAATCTGGAACAATTCGATCCATAGTTTTTCTCCCCCCAAAAGTAAATGGGTCATCAAAATACCCATGCTTCAAGAAGGGTGCAAACACATAACAAAAAGTGAGAAAAAAGGCAAGCAAATGACCTGGTCTCGTATTCCACAGCTACAGTCACATTGGAAATAGTAATATGTAATTACGTATGTGATATGTAATAGTTCAGACCCAGCATTGATGAGTGTAAGGAAGATTATTCTGAAATATCACCAAAAATTATCCATTCAAAGGCAGAGGGGTAAAGGTCAAAAACAATAAACCATGCTCTGGGTGCAAAATACTCCTCTTCAACTCCTCTAATCCTTCCACCAATGCCTCCTGATTATTGACCTCTCTGCTAACAGAAGTAAGTCCTTCCTGTCCACCCTCTCTAGATACCTCATAATTTTATATAACTCAGTGAAATCTACCCTTATTCTCCTTTGTACCAAAGAAAACAAACATAGCCTATCCAAATTTGCTGTTCCAGGCAATAACCTTGTAAATCTTCTTTACCCTGTCTAGTGTGATCACATTCTTCCTGCATTGCTATGACCAGAACAGTATGGTGTACTTTGGTTGCTGTCTTGCTTGTGTTTTGTACAGTTCTAACATAAACTCCCTGCTTGTGTACACTAGGCTTGACCAATAAAGGAAAGTATTTTTATGCCTTCTGGAGTACCTTTTGTACCTGTTCTGTTACCTTCAGTGATATGTGAGCATACTCCAAAGCTCCTGTTCCTCTACACTTTTCAGTATCCTACCATATATTATGTATTCCCTTGCCTTGTTTTGTCATCCCAAATGCATTACCTCACCTTCTCCAGACTGAATTCCTTTGCCAGTTTTCTGCCCATCTGGCCAGTCCATTGATAATTTCCCACAGTCTATGGTTTTCTTCCTCATTGACAACCACATGGCCAATTTTCTTTTTGTCATCTGCAAACATCCTAATCATACCCCTATATTTAAATCTCAAGCATTGATATACACCACAAACAGCAAGGGGCCTAGTACTGAGCCATGTGGAGGCCTAATGGAGACAGTCTTCCACTCATAAAAGTACTGTCAACCTTTAGCTTCATGCCACTGAACCAATTTTTGATCCAACTTGCCATTTTCCCTTGAATCCCATAAGATTTTAATATACTGATCAGAATGCAATGTGGAACCCTGCCAAAAGGCTTCCTAAAAAAACAAGCAGACTACATCAAACTCTTCTTTGGGAGTTTCAGAATGCTATACAATTGCAAGATGCTGCTAATGAATCAGTGAATAATTTTCCCTCATCTATTATGTTAAATAAATTAGGTATTTAAACAAATTCACCTTGATTTTTCTTTAAAAACTATCTCCCAAGTCAACTCAGGCAAGAAACAACATGTGCACTGTTTATTTATAGCAGCTGTCAAAAGATCTTAGTCTTCACCATAAGATAGCTGACCACATCATCTTAGCCTTTTATCATTTTTTGACCTGTATTTTTGGGACAAGAATTTCATGTCTTTCATTAGGTGTCAAAGGGAAAGAGGTGGGCATTCAAGTTTACAAAATAAGATTTGCTATGTTTGAAATTAACAATAGCGTTCTGAGGTTTGTCAATATATTGCTCATTCGACTCAAATCTCTTTCAAGTTCAGCTATGCTGCACACCAGGGCCAGGATTTTACAGTTGGCATGCAGGGGTGGGCCCGACATGCATCTGCGTAAAATGACGTGCGATGATGTCGAGTGTGCATCCCAATGTCACCGCGTGCCATTGCGGTATTTTGGAAGGCGGACATGCTATGAGTTCGGAGGCACGCCCGCTAGTAATTAATGGGCCAGTTAAGGCCCTCAAGGCAGCAATTGATTTCCATTTTGCACAGTGCTTGTGATTTTCAGGGCATCGCTCCAGCACAACAGGCAGGCGGGTCAGCTACATCTTCAAAAACCTCATCCACGGGCAGGATAAGAGGGATGAGTGGGCTCACTAATGCGACTTGTTAGAACTTTAGATTATTACTTGCTGCTACTTGCTTGCGTGAACAGGACAACTTCATTTCGCTTCAGTGTTGTTTTGACAGAAGTAACAGGCTTCAGTTCAGGACTCCAGAGGAGTCATAACACTTGGGGCTTTCCAGGTATTAGACAACTTTCCCTTACCCTTGGAATGAGGATTGTGGTCTCTGCTGGAAGCACCTCCTCTGAGGAGGAAGGGAGGGCCAGAAGGGGGGGAGGCCAGGTGTCCCTTTTCAGCTTTCAGGGGAGGACAGGCGCAGGCACAAGGGGCACAGGGCCAACAGGAAGTGCAAGGCAGAAGGGGCCACAGAAGACGCCACTATCCTGCGGCCATGGTTTACAGGCGGCGAAGCAGCTGCCTCAATATATCTGAGGTGCAATGCCAAAGGAAGCTCTGCATCTTAAGGGAGACAGTAACCTCCATCTGTCAGTTGATTGGCCCTGAGATCAGCTCCAACCATGTGGGTGGACACCCCATGCCAGTGGCACTGAGCGTCATGGTCGTCCTCAACTTCTGTGCCTCTGGCTCTTTCCGGGGGTTGGTGGGTGATATTTGTGGAGTCTCCCACTCAGCTGTCCACAGTTGTGTTAAGCTGGTGACAGACGGTCTGTCCAGGCAAGCATTGACTTTCATTCACTACCACACGGATGAGGCTAGCCAGGAAGAGTGACCCAGAGGCTTTGCCATGATTGCTGGGTTCCCCCACATCCAGGATGCAATCGACTGCACACATGTGATCATCAAGGAGCCAGCGGGTGAGCCGGGGGTCTTAGTTAACAGGAAGGGCTTCCACTCCATGAACGTGCAGGTAGTGTGTGACCATAGGATGTAGATTCTGCAAGTCTATGCAAGGTATCCTGGCAGCTCCCATGATGCTTACATCCTCAGACACTCCCAGGTGCCCAGGCTCTTCAGTGTTCCAGCATGACTGGATGGATGGCTGCTCAAAAGCTGGCTCCTGGCGCCTCTCTGCCATCCAAGAAAAGAGGCCAAACAGTGGTACAAAGGAGCCACACTTCCACAAGGGTGGTGGTAGAGAGAACCATCGGTTTTCTCAAGATGCGCTTCCAATGCCTGGATCGTTCAGGGGGCGCATTGCAATACCTCCCAGATCGCGTGCCACTGATAGTGGTTGCATACTGTGCTCTCCACAATCTGGCGCTGGAAAGGGGGGACACAGTGAAAGAAGAAGATGTAGATACAGCTGCTCTGGCAGCAGATGATGAGTCCAGTAGTGAGTCTGAGGATGAGCACGCTCAGGAGAATGCTGAGGGAATAGACACTGATTTGAGCAACCTCCAGAGAGGCAGGGACACCCGGGAGGCTGTGCTCCAATGCTTCTTCGGCTAGTCTGCCAAAGATAAACCACTGCCACATGCCAGGGCTGCAGGCTCCATACTTGATACCTGACAAGAACATTTACTTGGTCAACAGCATGCACTGTATGCCATTTCAGTAAAGCTCAATGACAAACAAGTCACTCATAGCACCATGGGTTCCCCTTCACCTACAGAACTAATGAAGCACCCAGAGTCTTGTTGAGAACAAACACATTTACTGCTTTGGAGCCTGGCATACATAAATCAAAGTAAATGAAAAGGTGTTCAACATCACACCAAGTTAAAAATAACAAAATTGGGGCAAAAGAAAAACACCAGTGATAAGCCCATGTTGTGCCTAAGCTGATCTACATTTGCGTTTGTGGGTGCTCTGTCTAGGTGCTCCCACCTCGCTGGCCATGGCAGTGGAGACAGCCTGCTCACTCTGCTGTCCTGTTGACCTTGATGACCTTGGTGGGCATCCTCTGGCCCGTGGAGCCTTTGCTGGCCCCACCTGGGAGGGAGTGGTCAGCCTCATCGGATACCACAGTCACTGACAGAGTGGCAGAGGAGCTGCTGCCTTCATCCGGAGCACCCAGAGAGGAGCCCGCAGAGATGATTAACAGCTTGTGCACCAATGGCAGGTCGCTTTAGACCTCTCTGCTCACCATTGAAGGATAGTCACCTAGTTGAGATACTGGCAGTGACCACCTGAGCCCATTGCAGCTGTGAGGGCTTGCAGGTCTGAGCGCATCCCCAGGAGATCCTGATTGATTTCCTGGAGGACCCTCACCATGAGAGTCACTACTGTCTCCATGGAGGAGGCAGTGCACGAGGGTCTTGAATTGCTCCAGCTCCACATGCTCTGCTCCATCATGGATACCATGGCACGCATTCCCTCGTGTATCTCCGCCAGATCCTCCCGCACATCCTGCTGGACTTCCAGCATCTGCTACATCAGGGACTACTCCAGAGGCTCATCATCAGCCACTGACTGAACATGTTCCTGCTTCCCAGCAGTACTCTGACTGCCGGTGTCATGGGCACTCTCCGCCTGCACTTCAAGTGAGTGTGAAGTGCCCTCACCACTGTGCACTGAGATACTAGCCTACAATCTTATTTCCACCAGGGTGCTGGGATCTGCGCTGGTGCCTGCCTGGCTGAGAGGGTGTGATGCCGGTGCATTCAGATTATCTGTGTCCTCAGGGATGAGTGGTGGTCCTTCAAGCGCCTGAGACTGAGGGTGTTCTGGTGAGCCTGAAAGGAAGAACAAGGACATTTGATTAGTTGAAGTAGTTACACTGTTAATGTGCATGCCTGGCACCCGGATCAGGGTGCCCTAGTCTTTCCAATATCAATGGGGATTCCATGTTGGAGACTGAAACGAATCTTTAGTCAACAGTGGACTCGTTGCAGTGACAGATGTTCTGACCTCAGTGCACTGCACCTCCCTGTGGCACCCTAACCTCACCGCGGCTGGTTGACCTGGGCCTTTGGCGCCTCTCCAGCTCCAGTGCCTCCAGCTCGTATCTGGTGAGGATCAGAGGGTGGGGCGGCCCTCCGCCAGTCCGTAGCCTCTCTGCGCTATTGTGGGCTGTCTTCTCCTGAAAGGAGAGAGGAGCATTGATTAGTCCACCCTATACCTGCATTGCCATTGCAGCCCTGCCACACCCAACTGAGAAAAACCTTGCAGGGCTCAGCTGATTTGTGATTCTGGAGCCATAAAACACTCATTCCAAGCAGCCAGGGCTCACCCCCATGCCCGGATGCTGCCTCCATGACATTTGCCACTCACAGTCTAAGAACTCTGAGATCCGGATCAGGGGGCACGAGGGGGCGGGGGGAGGGGGCCCACCTAACTGCTGAGCTAAGCGACCCATGCCGACACAATACTCACCCATCCCGATTGCAGGAGATCATTAAACCGCTTGCGGTACTGCACGCATGTGCGCCTCACCACGTCATGGGAGCTTACCCTTGATGCTACCTCCTCCCAGGCATGTTTGGTTACGTGGGGGTGACCTCCTCTTCCATCCCTTGGGACAAGGATATCCTGGCATGCTGCCACCTCCTCCAGGAGGGCAGCAAGGCAGTCGTCTGAAAACCCCGGGACCGAGTGCCCCGCTGACCTGCATTCCCGCCTGCCCTGTTCCCTGACGACGTTCTGCATCCTTGCTGACCTGTGAAGTCAATGGCAGCCTTAGCATGGCTGCCTGCGCCATTTTTGAATAGGCTGCCGGGTCACCATTGGACCCAGTGGACATTGACCTTCCGTCCCTGCCCGCCCCTTCCCGCTGATCTCTGGAGACGCGCATTATGCTGGACGGGCCTTAATTGGCCCGCCCACAAAAAATGGCAGTGTGGACCCGATCGCGGGTGGCAGCCGAGTTCCCAATCGTCCCTGCTGACTCCCACTGAGCCTGTCTGACGCAGGAAAATTTCTGGCACATTACTAGGAGAGGTTCTAAATCACTGGGCTCATTTTTATGTTCTGCTTATAGTTCCAGTACAACTGATGGCTTTGAGCAGCTAAGCAAGAACAGTGATGAATGTGGGACACTTTGTTACCATATCAGATACATGGGACAAAAATCCATTTCTTGGGCACCTCCATCTTCATGTCTGCTAGAAACCTTAGTGTGGGCATTGCTGGAGGAAGACAGCTGCAGCTTTGTGTCATTTTTGAGACTTTGTAGGAACTGCCCTTCGTAAAAGTTCCTTAGTTTACAATTTAGCCTGAGAGAAAGAGAACTGAATTTCCCCAAGTACTTGGTTTCCTTAGCCTCCTCAGATTTGTTCTTGGTTTATTGTTAAAGGAATTTTAGTTAAATGTTCTGCATGAGGTAACATCATGGAATGGCTTTAAGGCTCCTGTGATGAGTTGGGAAACTCCTGTGACACATCATAGAGCAGACTAAAATCACACAAGAATTTTGGGCTTGCAATTTAGGTAGCTAACCTCTCAAATTGCATCTAATTTATCCTGTGGTTCATTAGTAGCAGTCTTAAAGTGGTGGAAGAGGCTATTAGGATACCCCCACAGTTTTCCGTGTTCTGAAGCTAGTTATTACTCAACATTAGTCCAGGATGGATCAGAAACATTAATCTTGCAAGTCCAGCTCAATGGATGCTTTTTTTTAAGCTAATGCTGATTCTCGGTGGTTCATTACTGTCCATAAAATCCTTGAAATGATTAATGTTCATAACCATAGGTACAACATTGATCATAATAAACTAGAAATTATGATTTGGGTAATGCCAGGTGGGGAGAAGTGGATACTGTTTACAAAACTGTGAGGACACTCCTAATCTTCCCCCAAACATGATATATGAGAGCATTGCAGGAGACCTGGGGATCTTAAATACTGAAAAGGCAGGGCAAGAACAAGAGAGCTTTACAAAACAACCAGAGGGAAAACTGAAGAAGTCACATCGCAACGAGTGCAAGAGTAGAAAACGTCATTGAAGGTGCAGAACATTTTAAGGAGGGGAGGCAACAGAAGTTGTGATCCATTTGTGAACCAATGATACAGGAAGCAAAAGGGTTGAGATTCTGCAGTCAGATTTTCAAGAGCAAGAGAGTATTGTATATAGGGTTAACAGATGGGATATTCTATTGCATGACATAGATAATGATGTATTACTAATATCAGTCGGTCATGTGTTAGACTCTTGAGAGAGAGGTTGGAACCCCATGCCCAGGAGCAACATGCTTACTCTGTAACTGTTTAGATGTAATGTTAATAAACAAGTATTAAGCAGATATGGGAGTATGGCTACAGTCAGTCTAATAATCAAATGCCACCCTTAGAGTCCACAAATAAGAAGGACCATCTGAGAACAGGGAGGACTTTGAAAATGAGAATCTCAAAGGTAGGAATCACTTGATATCTCTCAGTGTCATGTGAAAGTCAATATAGGAATTGCAGGAGAAGATAACACGTTCCAGGAGAAATGATGCAGGAGGGAGTACTCCAGATTCTTGTGGCATTGAGACCAGATCTGGGCAGGAGGGATCTGTTTGAGTTGGATGGATTATACCTCAACAGAGCTAGGACCAATCTCTGTTGGAAGGTTGAATGGTGCTGCAGGAATGAGTTTAACCCAATTTGACAAGGGGATGGGTCATGATGAAAAATTGGAGAGGAGAGACAAGGTAAACACAGGACTGGGAGAAACTAATGACACAAGATTAAAGAATTGTTCAGAATTAGGAATGGTCAGCTAGGAGGTAAATGCAAGGCAATCCAAGACAGGTTTGAAGTGCATATGTGAAATGCATGTATCATGGTAAATAAGGCTAGTGAGCTAAAGGCACAAGTCTATGCACAAGACAAAAATTCTATATATAATGACAATAACAAGGGGAACTTAATATTTTAAGCAGTGCGTTTCCAGCCCAATGTGGAAGGAAGTATTGTTGGATCTAATTTTGGGGAATAAAATGGGGCAAGTGGAGCATGTTACAATGGAGAAGAATTTGGTGAACAGTGATCATTATATCATCAGGTTTAGAATAGTTAAAAAAAAGGACAATAAACAATCAAGCATAATAATGCTTAACTGGAGCAGGGTTAATTCCAATGAGATAAAAAGGGATTTTGTCCAGGTGAATTGGAATGAAACACTATTGGGTAAAACAGTAAATGAACATAGGAGATCTTCAAAAAGAAGATGGTTCAGCCGCAGACCAGACACAATCCTATGAGGGGAGAAAGAAATGGCATCCAAAGATTGAGATCCCTGGATGACTAAAGCAAAGAGATTAACATGAAACAGAAAAATATTTGATAATCTAAGTTTCATAATGCAGCAGAGAACCAAGGCGAAAAGAAGGGAATTAGAGGAGCAAAGAGAGAGTATAAGAATAGATTAGTTGGTAACAAAAGGGAACTCAAAAGTATTTTTATAAAGACCCAAATGATAAAAAGATAGACAAAGGAAGGGTGGTGGGGTGATTAGGGACCAAACAGAGATCTTCTTGTGGAGGTAGAAGGTATGACTGAGGTGATAAATAAATACTTTGCACCTGCCTTTACTAGAGAAGCGAATGCTGTCAATGTAGCAATAACGTAGGAGGCAGTAGTGATATTAGATTGATTAAAAATAGATATGGAGGATGTACTTAAAAGGCTGACAGCATTATATATAGAAAAATGATCCAGTCTGGATGTGTGCATTATAGGTTACATTATAGGGAAGCGAGAGTGAAAATTGAGGAAACTCTGGTCAAAATCTCCATTCCTCCTTAGATAGGAGGAAGATATGAGAGGACCAAAGAATTGCAAATAGTACACTCCTGTTCAAACAGAGAGAGGGATAAACCCAGCAATTACAGGCCAGTGGGCCTAATATCAGTTGTGGGGAAACTTTTAGTTGCGATAATCCAGGACAAGATTAGTTTGCACTTGGAAAGTATGGGCTAATAAATGAAAGTTTGCATGGATTTATTAAAGGCAAATTGTGTTTGATAATTTTCCTGAATCCTTTGATGAAGTAAGGGAGAGGTTTGATGAAGTTAGTGTGGTTGGTGTTGTGCCTATGGACTTTCAAAAGGCTTTTGATAAAGAGGTTGTGTAATCCTCAGCAGATGATAATTACCGGAGACCGTCTGAAGCACATATTGTAGAGCTTCAGCAGAGCGCAGCAAGCAGTGGAACCTCAGTTTCAATAATTCCAGTCAATCCTTGTTGATTCATGGCATTCATTATAATGCTCCTCGGCTGGAGTTCAAGGATGGTATCTTCAGCTACGTATTCAGCGGATAACACCTGTCATCCAGAATCCATCCCTGCAGGTTTGCAGGTGCCTCAAAGAGCTGTGTAGAATGTAAGCATCATGAGAGCAACCTGGGAACCGAGCACACACCTGGAGAATATGTCTCCTGTTGTTGCAACAATTGAACAATAATAGAGTGGAATGCTTTTCTGTTAACAGTTGCTACAACCTGGTCCCATGGAGCCTGATTGCCACATGTGTCCAATCAATAAATCCCTGCACTTGTGGGAAACCTGCAAGTGCTCAAAAACTCATAGATCTTTCGGCCTGGCTCTCAGGGAGTGTCCTGTAAAACACAAACTCTCTGGCCACTTTAAACAAAGCATTTGTCATTTCTTCGTGTTGTGATGAGTGGCTGCCTGCGAGATGTCATACATGTCGCCAGTGGATCCTGGAAGGAGCTGCTGGTGTAGAGTTTAATGCCGGTGTCACTTTCAAAGCCACAGGTATTGGGCTGCCTCTGAGTCATGGGGCTGCAGGTCGTCCTGCAACAGAGCACACAGGTTAGTGACGGCCTCCGGAGACATCCTCTCTGACATTTCATGCTAGTTGGGGGGAGACTTGTATACCCTGGATGCAGCAATGACAACCTGAGCCTCTTGATAGCTTCCCGCCATTTGTGTGTCTGGACCCAGTTTTAGCCTCTGCCTGCATCTCTCCTCCTCTGCCCAGGGCTTGAGAAACACTGGGTGCATGAGAACCATGTTGACTCTAAATGCTCTACAGTTGTCAAGACCCTGGCAAGGATATGTCCTTCACTGGGTCCCTTGCCTTCAGGAAACACCTGGCATCTGTGTTTGAAGGGCCTCTTCAACAGTTGCCCCGCTCCGCAGCCAGTTAAATCTGCCCTTGTCCTCCCCATGTGACCCTCGATCTCACGGAGACAGCCCTCAATCTCACTGCGACCATCCTGTCCTTCCCGGAACCACCCTGTCCTCCCTGCAGTGACCCTCAACCTCCCCACAATGACCCTTGAATTCCCTGCAATGACCATTGTCTTCTCTGAGATCACCTGTCCCCCTCAAGGGCACCCTTGCACTCTTTGCAGTGACTCTTGTCTTCCCCAAGATCACCCTGTTTTCCCCCATGACAAACCACAGCCTCCTCTTCTCCCTTCGAAGAAAATTTTTGAGTGGTGGCAGACAGCTCCAAGTGCCTCACCTTCCCCTCATAGACTGACTAACTTGCTTACCACCAGCTTTACCAGCCAGGAAACTGAAGGCCTATGATCCCTGTGTGGCTTATGCTTAATTCCAAAAGTACCATTTAATTGTAAAAAGTTCCATGTTAATGAGCTATAATGATATGCAAAGCCATTGAAATTATCTTCCCACCTGGTGGCATCAGCATTGCTGTCCTGCTTCCTACCTGCTGATGTAATAATTCAGGACTTTTATCCTGATTTCAGAGAACTGACCTGGTGGCTCCCACATGATTCAACACCAATCCCCACGCACCTTGAACCCCGATCAATCAGCCCTATGATTCTATGATGCAGATGAACATTGCATAAATTTCAGGTGGATTGAAAGCATTCATGAAGTGACTTGAGCAATGTGTGCCTCAAGTTCATTGTGTTCAGAAATTATACTGAAGTCCATATACACAGTATTAGCACTGTCTTCTTACTTAGAGTGGTTCATCCCTCGATTGGAACCAACAACTTTGATGATGATGATGTAACAAGGTTGTGAACTATTTGCTTCCTTGTCTTAGCTGCATCTTGGTTAACATTAGAGGTTGAGTTGTCATATGTATAAGATGATCCAGGATTAACAAAACCAGTGTCAGGGTTCTAAGGCCTCACTTTATCCTCCTGGCTAAGATATAATTTAAAAAAAGACTGGACAAAGACTTTGAAATAACTGAAGCCATGGCTGGTTATGACTCAAACAAAAGGAACTTCATGGCATTCTGAACAGCTGCTGCCTCATTATCTCTGAAGGGGCACCAGACTGCAGAGGTCAAATCCCAAGGAATTGTACAAAGGCAATTTACATTTCTTCGGCCAGGCCCTGGCCATTGGAGATGATCAGTCTGTGACGATTAATGACCCTGAAACCTCTGTTGAGCTTATTAATGATTGAAACATTAGCCATCTCAAGAATCCAGATAAAGAATTATACATCCTTTGTCCAAGCCAAGGTGGAGAATTGGGTATCAGTTCACATGACAACTCCCTCCCTCGCCAAGCTGCTAGTATCTGTAATATTGCCTTGTGATGCTGAAAAGCTCAGTCTGCCATCTTCCACCAACCAAGCAGTAGCAAAACCAGAGCTCTGTCCAAGTTTAATATTGCTTGACCCCCGTCTACACTTTTTCTGCTGGAACTTCTAAACTTTTGTACCAGCACCTACAGCACAAATTCATCCCAACATGCCCACCTCATTGTGGAAGTCATCTCTATTGGAAAAATGAATTATCTAGATCACTCTTCAGCCTGTCGACTCTGAAAGAATACACCATTGGACTTTAATTCTGGACTCTGGACTCATGTGAAACACTAATTCTGATTTTGTTTATGATCTTTGCCCTGTACCTCTTTCTTTTCTCTATCCCTCTTTTAATGCATGAAAACATCAGAGGCTATGTAACTTTAATTGTGTGTGAATAGACTAATCCTCTGAGTTCTCCCTAGCTTGAGTTTGCTGTGGGGTTATTAATAGAAATTGGATCACACCAAAACTGAGGGGTTGGGAAAAATATGCCACCACTTAGAAAAGGGGAAATCCAAAAAAAAAGCTTTTCTGTTTACGGACGGTGAGAGGAGAAATCAGACCTGTTTAAATTAAACCCCCTCTAATCCATAACACGAACCAAACCAAATGTATAGAGCACTTCTAACATAGTAAAATGTCACAATGCACTTCACAGGAATGCACTTCAAACAAGACATTGACATCAAACCACATATGGAGATATTAAGACAGGTGACCCAAAGATACATTAAAGAGTTATGTAGAGAGTTTTAGGGAAGTGATTCCAAAGCTTAGGGCCCACGCAGCAGAAGGTACAGCCAACAATGGCCTGTGAAGAAAATCAGGAATGTGCAAGAGACCACAATTGATGGAGCGACGAGATCGCAAAGGGTTGTAGGGTTGGAGGAGGTTACAGAAATAGACAGGAGTGAGGCCATGACAGATTTGAAAACAAGGATGAGAATTTTAAATCAAGGCCATTGGGCTTTGTTTTCCCCAATATCCAATTAAAGGAAATATTTGCTCATTCAATACTGGATGTCGGGCAAGTGGTGTGACAAATCAAAGGCTGTGTTGGGGTCGAGAGCGGTGGTGAGGTAGACCTGGGTGTTATATGTGTACATGTGAATCTGACATTGAACAGGATTTTATCGGCCTGGGTCAATGTGCTGGCAGGTGAGTGGACTGGTAAAATGCTGGAGAATAGCATGGTGAGATAGTTGTCATCCCTAATTGGACAGTAGGCATGGTGGGACCCATTATGAGGCTAACTCTGGGAAAATTGCCACTGTGGTCCTGCTGATTTCCCATGCAGGCTCAGCATCCACATATGGTCCCGATAACAGACCTTCCCCACTTCCGGTAAAGATCCACCCATTGGCCAGAATATTTCCGTTGGCGAGTTGGGGACAGGGCCCGCTCGCTGACGCAAAAATGATGCGGGATGACATCGGGGGGGAAACCCCGACATCATTCCGCCACATTTAAATATTCAGGAAGGCGGGTGGATAGTGAAATCAGCTATCTGCCCGCCGACCTGTCAATAGCCAACTGAGGCCACTGACAGGATAGTTAACCCAATTAAAGCCACTGCCCGTCCAACCGTAAGGCTGGTGAGCAGGCCAGGAGCCCCAGCGGGCTTCTAAAAAAAAACATGAACCCTTATCCACCGGCAAGATGAGGTTTCATGTCTGTTTTTAAAAAGTTTAATAAAGTTTATGTGATATTTATTTACAAGTCCCATCTCGCGTGACATTGTCACATGAGGGGGACATGTTAATAATTTTTTATTTTTCTATTTTTGAAGTTTATAAAGCTTTCACTGATCTCCCTGAGACAGCACTTAGTCTCAGGGAGATGTGAGCTCTTTTGTGCGCATGCGCAGAAGAGCACACTCTGACAGTTGGGAAATCCCCCCCACCCCCACCCCACACAGGAAGCAAATAGCACTTTTGGTCGGGTGGGCCTTAATTAGCCACTGCTGCCTACTTGCCGCCAAGCCGGTCGGGCTCGCTCATCAAGGGTAAAATTCTGCCCATTGTGTTTTTGAATGATGTGAAAAGTAGCATGAAGGTGAGAAATAGATGGATGGAGTGGGTGGGGTGGGGAGGGGTTAGGGGGCAGTTGGGGAAGATAGATCCCTGGGGGACATTACACCTGTAAGAGGTTCCATTCCATTCCTCCCTACAGTGATCCTTGGACCGCAGAATTGCAAGAACAAAATATAGACAACAAACAAGTTTTGGCTCAACCTTAAACTTATTACTTTATTAAATGAATAAAACCCCAGTAAGAAACCCTTTACGATTTGATTGAAACTTACAATCATCCACATAGTTGTTCATTACCAGTCTGTTCTGATGAAGGGTCATACAGACTCGAAACATTAACTCTGTCTTCCTTTCAGATGATGACAGATGCTGTCAGACCTGCTGAGTTTTTCCAGCATTTTTTGTTTTTGCTTATTACCAGTGTTGATTGTAGGCCTGGATCTGGAGATGACTGGTCCCCATCCTTCTTCATCTGCAGTGCCCACACTTCAGTGTTGCCCTTTTTTATATAGTGTCCCAGTCACTCTATTACATACCTGGGGCTGAATTTTTCTGTCGTCAAGAAGGGGTGGGGCCCGCTCACCGACAGCGAAATGATGTGGGATGAAGTTGGGGGGAACTCCCAATGTCATCCCGCCTCATTTAAATTTTCAAGAAGTCGTGGGCGCAGCACAATTAGCTGTCTGCCCGCCGACCTGTCAATGGCCAATTGAGGCCATTGACAGGATCATTAAAATGATTAAAGGACCTGCCTGTCCAACCTTAAGGTTGGTGGGCAGGCCAGGAGCCCCGGCAAGGAATAGAAAAAACATGAAACCTCATCCACCGGCGGGATGTGGTTTCATGTCGGTTGTAAAAAAGTTTAATAACATTTTTGTGAACTTTATTAACATGTCCCATCTCGTGTGACATTGTCACATTAGAGGGACATGTTAATAATTTTAAAAATTTTCTATTTTTAAACTTTGAAAACCTTTCAGCGATCTCCCTGAGGCACCATTTAGCCTCAGGGAGATGTGTGCTCTTTCGTGCGCATTTGCGATAGAACGCACTCTCGCATTTGGGGAATCCCCCACTGCCCGCGCAGGAAGCACATAGCACATAGCGTTTCTTGTCAGGCATCATGCTGGGGGGGGACTTTAATTGGCCTGCCCACTTAAAATGGCGGCAGGGCCCGTTTTGGCGGCAGTGATTGGCTGCCCACCTGCTGCCGAGTTGGTCGGACCTGCCTGCCTGTCAAGGGCAAAATTCAGCCCCTGGGCCTCAGGCGTAGACCCAGCCCCTGGTCTTTCATACCTCTTTATTTTGGCCTTTCACATCTCCTGAGCTATGCAAAATTGCAAGGTGAAAGACAATTTCTTATTTCCTCCCCTACGGTTAACAAAACAAAAGATAAGATGATTTCCCTCACAGTGATTGGTGCTGAGCCCATTGCATTGTTACGATGTTAATGCTTCTTTCATTGTTGCCAGGAATTGATGGTGATTCATAATTGCTGTTAAGCATTGATGAAAAAAGTGATTTTTTCTCATAGCTTTTCGTCTTGCACACATCAGAACAATCCACAAGAAATTCCCAATGTCAGAGGAAACAAAAAAATTATATTGTATGAGAAGAGAGTGTTGATTGGTTGGCAAGTGGACTCTGATTGGTAGAGGCATTGCCATGGAGAATGCACCAGTAGATGGTTAACTGCCAAGCATTGTTTGAAATTTAAGCCAGGCAGGTTATCTCTGATTGGTCAAGACATTACCCTGGGGAATGAAGCAGCAAATGGCTGCCACTTATTTTGTTTAGCTGAAACAGGTGCAATGTTTGCATTTGGTCTTTCTGTTTGCAAAGAGCAGGGCCCTGTTATTAATATATGTAGCTTCCAGTACACGCAAATGCATCACATCGCGAGCCTGACTGACAATTTTAAATTGGTTGCCAGCATAATTCTTAGCACACTGAGGATTTTTTTTAGCGAATGTTGTCCAATCATGGAATCACATCTAATATTGGACACTGATGCCGGAATTCTCCCATCGTTTCATGGCGGATGGGAGTGGAGAATCCAGCAGCAGACAAAAAGTCACAAATCCACCATTATAAAAACAAGTCACAATTCTCCCGACTGCGTGTTCATGGCAGGTCGGTTATCCCGCTGATGATTGGTGCGAGCGCCATTTGCATTCATTAGCATGTCATAAATGCCCACGAAAACAGCTGCTCAGTGGAATCTTGCCATGCCTTCCAATCTTCCGTCACGCCAGAGGGAAATTACATCAGCCTCAAATCTGTTTGAAAAAAGGTGGCATGTACAAGTCAGGTCTCAGTTTGCTGGTAATTTCGAGGTGAATGGAACATTCCTGCCATAGCACTGTGCTTGTCTTGTGATTAACACCACTCTGTTGGGGCTGTAGGGTTGGAACATTCCTTTTCTTTACTTTCATTGTCCCGAGGAACACCACTGTACTGTGGTCCTCACACAGGCCTCCACTTTCACAGACTAGCATTTCAACTGGGGTTGGACTGTGAGGCGAGGGTTGGGGTGACGAAAAGAATGGAGGCAACAGGGAGGAAAGGCGGTGGAATGACAGTGAGAGGGAAGGACGAACATGACTGGGGCCTTTCTGAGGTTGCCCTCTAACCTCTTGTTGCCGCAGGAGTGAGAAGGAGTCTGCTTAGAAAGAACGGAGGAACACCTCCTTGCGATGAAAGCCACTTAAAGCCAATGGCTTCATTAGCACTGTTAAAGGGTTATTCAGAATTCAGTGGCTACTCATCCCAGTCTCAAGAGTAACACATAGAAATGTAGAATTTGGGAATGCAGGCAATAGTGAATGAGGCAAAGCTTGTATCATATATGGCATTCCATCAGTGAAGGACTGTCATGTGTTTACCAGATGTGACACTCCTTATGGGCCAAAGGGAATCCACTCATTGACCATGAGCAACTGGTTGGACATTAATATGCCACATCAGAGATTGGAGCACAGAGCTAGGTTGGGTCACTCACTTAATCTTTAGCATCCCAAGCAGGACTCAAGATGTTACATCTGTGATGCCATCTTGGCCACCTCGATGTGTGTACTAGTGTCTCAGGGTCAAGGCAGCATCAGCCACCATGCAAGTAGGGCAGGAAGAACTATGCACCCTTATGGTTTCCAAATGTGCCATCTTCTGAGCTTTGCTTTCTTTCCCCTTGAACAATTAATGTCTTCAATGTTTACTTTCAGAGAGAAGGCAAAAGCAGATATGGATCCAGGGCTCGGGTAACCCTTATCAGGCCTAGGCGCTCCAGGCCACAGGCCACCAGGGGACATCGACCAAGGTCATCACAGACATCAGGACGTAGCAGTCAGCAGGCTGTCTCCACCTCTGCTGTGGATGTTGGGGCTGCACCCAGGCGTAACGCTAGATTTAGGAAAAATAAGAAATAATAATGTCACTTTTGGGTTGCTGGACATGTACCTAAATTGCACTTTTGTGAATACGTTTGATGGTTATGTAAATGTTCCTGTCAACTGAAGGCATTGTGATTTTGTACTTTGACATCCTCTTATTTTGAGATTTAACCTTCCTCCTACCCAGTGATAGTATCCCATTGTGAAGTTCACATTCCTGTGATGTCAACCTCAATTGAACTAGTCTTGGGTGATGTCAGGGAGATGTATTTAAATCTTTGTTGCAAGTGTGTGATTTATGCATTTCTAACCCTTCTTCCTTTAAGAACACAATGAAGGCAGTTCATCAGCATTGATAATCTGGCAGCATTTGTGTCTCCTCAGTGGTAGAGACAGAAGAAAAGACATGCACAGGAGGAGATCCCTAGGTATGTCCACATCTCAGTTGCAGCAGTGTTTGCATCATTAGATGGCGGTGAAGGCTTCACATCTTCTCTCACATCACTCTTGTTCCTAAGTGGGCTCTCTAGTTCCCAGAGTGAGCTCATTCACAGGGCTCCATGCACCAAAGCAAAGATCATGGCCTGACAATTCATGACCCAAGTGTGAATGCGTGACTCGTTCTCACTGGGTGGACATGTCCTGAGTTGAAAGAAGATAGCATTGAGGGCTAGCAGAGATGTGGCCATATTCCCTCACTTAACTTTACTCTTCCTGGAATCTGTTAACAATTAATGTATTATGGGCATGTCTCCCATGTCTTCTTTCCTCCATACGTGCTCATACTGACCCTCAGCAGCCTCCTGAGGTTCTTGGGCCTCTGGATCTTCATCCTCTGATGAGCTCCTATCCTCCTCCAGGTCATCCTCTGGCAGTGGGTCACCTCTTTGCGTAGCCAGATTGTGAAGGGCGCAACACACTGTGATGATGCAGGAAATCCTGTTGGGAGTGTATTAGAGTGAGTCACCTGAGCAGATGGATTCCTAAATCATTTGCTCTGGTCTGCTGAGTGACTGCCGAATCTCTGCCTGACGTTCCACCATCTGTCATTGCATCCCAAGCATAGATTCAGCGGCTGCTTCCAGAGACTTATCATCTGACTCAGAACGAGTGGGTGGCTGGTCTCCAGAGTGCCAGAGACCTGGGCTGTCCCTGCCTCCAACTGCTGCAGACATGTGTCAATGTTCCTAGAAAGTGAGGCCAAGGCTAGTCTACATCTGTGCCTTACCAATTTGTGTGTGAGCTGTGAAGGGTGTCTGTGAGTGCTGTGATGGTTCTTCTGAAATTTCTTCCTCGGATGAAGTCTGGGTGCTCACACTAGTGGTGCTGGACTGACTTGGGGGCCTTGATCTGCTGGTGCCTAGAAAATAGAAAATAAAGTTTCAACTAATGAGCATAAGCGAGGTAAGACTCACTGTGAATGTCAGGATTTGATGAAGTGTTGGAGCTGCGATCCATATTGGGTTGGTGGGAGAGGCCAAGCTCCCCTCCCCCACAGAAGCGATCCCTATCCTCCCCAGGAAGCTCAGCTGCAGCCTCCTCTAACTCACTAAGGGCAATGATGTCGGCCATCCCTCCCCCAGTCTGCATGCCCTCGCGCCTGTTGTGTGCCAGCTTGGCCTGTATGAAGATGAAAGAAAGGCATGTGATGAGAAGGGATGGAGCAGAGGTTGGGTGAGATGCATGTCCCCTGTGTGTGGTGAGCCCTCCTCGATGGGCCAGAGGATGGAGTGTGAGCAACATGATAGATGGGATAAAAGCAAAATACTGCGGATGCTGGAAATCTGAAACAAAAACAAAAATAGCTGGAAAAATTCAGCAGGTCTGACAGCATCTGCGAAGAGGAATACAGTTAACATTTTGAGTCCGTATGATTCTTCGTCAGAACTAAGGAAAAATAGAAATGAGTTGAAATATAAGCTGGTTGAGGGGGGTGGAACAGGTAGAGCTGGATAGAGGGTCATGAGGACTCGAAATGTCAACTCTTTTCTTCTCCGCCGATGCTGCCAGACCTGCTGAGTTTTTCCAGGTAATTCTGATTTTGTTTTAGAGCTGGATAGAGGGCCAGTGATAGGTGGAGGCAAAGAAGAGATTGCCAAAGATGTAATAGACAAAAGGACAAAGGGGTGTTGACAGTGGTGATGTTAACTATAGAATGTGCTAAAGGTGAGATTAAGGGCAGAAAGCAAGACAAGCAAGTGACAGATAGCCCTAGTGGGGTGAGGTATGGGGAAGGGATTGAAATGGGCTAAAAGGTGGAGATAAAACAATGAATGAAATTGCATTTAAAAATAATAAAAATAGGTGCGAAAAGAAAAATATAAATTAAAAAATATATATTAAAAATATATAAATTATTGGAAAAAGAGGGATCAGAAAGGGGGTGGAGATGGAGGAGAGAGTTCATGATCTGAAATTGTTGAACTCAATGTTAAGTCCGGAAGGCTGCCAAGTGCCTAACTGGAAGATGAGGTGCTGTTCCTCCAGTTTGCGTTGAGCTTCACTAGAACATTGCAGCAGGCCAAGGACGGACAAGCTATCTTGACTCCATTCTCTCTCCCCTTGTCCAGTCTCTTCCCACCTACTTTCGCGATTCCTCTGATGCCCTACATCATATCAACAATTTCCAGTTCCCTGTCCCCAACATCCTCCTCTTCACCATGGACGTCCAATCCCTCTACACTTCCATCCCCCACCAGGATGGTCTGAGGGCTCTCCACTTCTTCCTCGAACAGAGGTCCGAACAATCCCCATCCACCACCACTCGCCTCTGTCTGGCTGAACTTGTTCTCTCACTGAACAATTTCTCCTTAAACTCATCTCACTTCCTTCAAATAAAAGGTCTGGCCATGGATATCCGCATGGGCCCCAGTTATGCCTGTTTCTTTATGGGGTATGTGGCAAATTCCTTGTTCCAGTCCTACTCAGGCCTCCTCTCACAACTCTTTCTCTGGTATATCGATGACTGTTTCGGTGCCGCTTCATGCTCTCGTCTGGACCTGGAAAAATTTATTAATTTTGCTTCCAATTTCCACTCCTCCATCATTTTCATGTGGTCCATCACTGACTCTTCCATTCCCTTCCTTGACCTCTCTGTCTCAATTTCTGGTGATAGACTCTCCACCAATATTTATTACAAGCCTACCAACTCACACAGTTACCTCGACTACAGCTCCTCACACTCTGCTTCCAGTAAGGACTCCATCCCATTCTCTCAGTTCCTTTGCCTCTGTCGTATCTGTTCCGATGATGCCACTTGCCAAAACAGTTCCTCTGACATGTCTTCCTTCTTCCTTAACCAAGGTTTTCCACCCATGGTGGTTGACAGGACCCTCAACCGTGTTCGGCCCACCTCCTGTGCATCCGCCCTCACACCTTCCTCTCCCTCCCAGAACCATGATAGGGTCCCCCTTGTCCTCACTTTTCACCCCACCAGCTCCCGCATTTAAAGGATCATCCTCCGCCATTTCCGCCAACTCCAGCATGATGCCACCACCAAACACATCTTCCCTTCATACCCCCTTGGACACCCTGGTCCACTCCTCCATCACCCCCTGCACCTCAACCCCCTCCCACAGCACCTTCCCATGCAACCGCAGAAGGCACAACACCTACCCCTTTACTTCCCCACTCCTCACCGTCCAAGGGCCCAAGCGTTCCTTTCAAGTGAAGCAGCATTTCACTTGCACTTCCCTCAATTTAGTCTACTGCATTCGCTGCTCCCAATGCGATCTCCTCTACATTGGAGAGACCAAACGCAGACTGGGTGACCACTTTGCAAAACATCTTTGGTCCGTCTGCAAGCATGACCCGGATCTCCCTGTCGCTTGCCATTTCAACACACCACCCTGCTTTCATGCCCACATGTCCGTCCTTGGCCTGCTGCAATGTTCCAGTGAAGCTCAATGCAAACTGGAGGAACAGCACCTCATCTTCTGATTAGGCACTTTACGGCCTTCCAGACTGAATATTGAGTTCAACAATTTTAGATCATGAACTCTCTCCTCCATCCCCACTCCCTTTCCGATCCCCCTTTTTCCAATAATTTACATGTTTTTAATAAATATATATATTTTTATATATCTTTTTCTTTTCCCACCTATTTCTATTATTTTTAAATGCATTTCCATTCATTATTTTATCTCCACCTTTTAGCCCATTTCGATCCCTTCCACCTACCCCACCCCCACTAGGGCTATCTGTCACTTGCTTGTCCTGCTTTCTACCCTTACTGTCACCTTTAGCACCATCATCATCAACTTTGTCCTTTTGTGTACGACATCTTTGGCAATTTCTTCTTTGCCTCCACCTATCACTGGCCCTCTATCCAGCTCCATCTGTCCCACCCCCCTCAACCAGCTTATATTTCATCTCATTTCTATTTTTCCTTAGTTCTGATGAAGAGTCATATGGACTCAAAATGTTAATTGTGTTCCTCCCTGCAGATGATAGATGGGATGATGGTGATGTGAAAGTCTCAGTGAGAGAATGAGTGTTGGTATGTGAGCCTTGCTAATGGTTACATGAGATCCCTGAAGGGAGTAGCCAATTGAGTACATGATGCCATGATGAGAGTTTCATATCGGAGGGTCTTAAAGGATGACTTACCCTGATGGAGCGGATGAGATCATTCATCCTCTTCCTGCACGAATGGCATTTCGGTTGTGGGTGCCAGCCGCGATGACCTGCTCCGCGACAGCTTCCCACACCAGAGAGGTGAGGCTGTGCTTCCTGCAGCCACCCCTGGGATAGAGTGCATCCCTGTGAGCATGCACTTCTCTGATTATGGCCTGGAGGGCCTGGTGTGTGAAGTAGGGTGCTGCCTTGTTCTTCAGGCTCTTGGCCTTCCTCTTCTGGCTGCCAGACATCTTTGGTGGGTCGGAGAGAGTGAGATTGTGTGTTTGCCTGGACTTTAAAAAGGCGCCCAGACCTGCGAACCCACCAGCTGATGGTGGCCGCGTGTATCAACTCCCAACCTGCCAGGTGATTCAGACCGATACACGCCTTTGCATAATTAATGAGGCTCCAGGCACAGAATCGGGTGCAGGTTCCCACAATTCCAGACAGCGGGGTGGTGCTGCTGAAGCGGGCCGCCATTGCACGTAGTCTCATTTATGGAAAATTCATCCTGTACTTTGAGATTTGTAGGCACGGGCTGGTTGGGTGCGGTCTGTATCATGCCCATTGCGAACAGCGGAAGCGACACGCTGTTTGATATGATCCACCAGTTTTTGGGACATGCAGCCTAAATACCTGGCATCACACTGGCACTGAAATTCATTTACAACATCACTCATTTGTATGATAGGCAGAATGTATTTTTGGCTTGATGGAAGCATCCTGTTAGTGGCGAATACCATTTGGGTTGCTATTGCATTGTAGCAGTGTGAAACAGTTAGCTTCACCTGTTGCTCAAATTTTTGAGATACCTTGCCCTTCCAGGGTAACATGAGGTAGACTGGGCACTTTTCAGGGCTGAAAGTAACAGCCTTGGGCCTGTTCATAAGTTTGTATGATATACAGCATGAAATGATCTGATCAGAGTAGCCATTATCCCTATCTTTGGTGCGCCCTACTTCAGCATCAAGCTTGCGGTGGTGAACAAATGGCTCAGGGCCTATTTAAGAGATTGCCGATAAGGTCAATCTTATGGTGCATTGAACTGCAAGAATTCCAATGCATATATTGATCAGTGAATGTAGGCTTGCAGTAGACCATGGTAGAAACCCCATGGCAGATTTCTCAACTAGTACACCAAGGAAAGGGAGTTCATTTGACTGCTCCATTTCAAAGGTGAATTTGAGTGCACAAATATCCATGGCTTCCTTAAGCGGAACATTGGTGGATAGGTTAGCAATGTCAAACACATGAACTCAGCATTGCTATTGATATGCAAACCCTGTATGGTCTTCACAAGTGTGAAGGAATCCTTCACTGTGTATGTGGAAAACTTGCTCAAAACTGGTTGTAGCAACTCGGCCAACCATTTGGCCAATTGATGCTGTGCAGAACCAGTCATAGATAAGTGCTGCATTCTCCCTGGCAATGCCTCTACCAATCAGAGTCCACTTGTCAACCAATCAGGACTCTCTTCTCATACAGTGTAAATTTGTTGTTGCCCCTGACATTGATATTTTCTTGCGAATTGTCTTGATGAGTGCAAGGCAAAAAGCTTCGACAAAAAAATGATCTTTTTTCAGCAATGCTCAAGTTTTGTACTACCAAAAGCCTAATTGCAGTTAATGTGTGGCATTGTCCAGTTGTTAACATTCTCCAAACCCATCATAAGCCAGGGTTTCAGTTAACTCATTCTTTCTGCGCATTGAGGTTAACTGTTTCATGTCCTTCAGATATAAGGGCGCAGGTCTGAGAAGAGAAGTAAATATAGAAGATTTTCTGGCTACTACTGGATCATTGGGTATGGAACCAGGCAAGGGCTATCCCACAAAACTGGGACTCTTCAGCTGCTGTAGCTCTGTATTTATCTTATAGTCGTTGAATGATCATTGGCACCTTGAAAAGTTTTCAGCAGTCTTGAAGACACGATCCTGAATGACAGCAATGGATTCATTTTCAAGAGTAGTGTGAATGTATTGCACCTGTAAGAATGTTTCAGTGGCATCCATCCTAAATTGCTGCCTGAATGTGCCTCATTGTGCCTTTACAAGAGTGGAGAGTAAGACGAGTGAGGCCCTGAAGCAAATCTTCCTGTTCGCATCTTTTGTTAAGCCAAAAGTGGTAAACAGAGTTCATGGGGAAGGGGAGCCATACACTCTATGATCAATCATGTTTCTCCAGAAAAGGGTTGGGACCTTTTAATGTCCCCAGCAAGGATCATGCCAGTTCTTGGCTGGGGTGAGTTTCTCTGAATTCTACAGATCGCATAAAGGGCATAATTCACAGGTTATCTGGGATCTCCCCAGACATGTTCCTTTGATGGCAGCGGGCAGGTGATGGAACTTTGTTACCTCTTCCAGCCGTACAATCCTTCAAGATCTCTGCGCTCCTCAAATTCTTGCCTCTGCCACATGTCTGATTTTAATTGCACCATCATTGGCAGCCATGCCTTCAGCCATCAAGGCTCTAAGCTCTGGAATTTCCTTTCTAAATCTCTTTGCCTTTCCACATCTCTTCCCTCCCTTAGGGCTACTCTTTAAATCTACATTTTGACCAAGCTTTTGCCATAATCTGCACTAATTTCCCGTTATGCGACCTGATGATAAGCTTTCTTTGATAATGTTCCTATTAAGTGCTATGAGATGGTTGATTGTGTTAAACGTACAATATAAATTCCAGCTATTGCTGTTGTTAGAGAGCCTTTGCAAACAGGACACATTCCAGGTGAAACTGGGAAGAAATCAGTCCCTCTACCTTTATGGTCTTGGGAATCTGTGGCCTTACTTAGCAACGTTTGTTACTAAACAACAGCACAGGAGGAGTCCATTTACCCATTGTGTCTGTGCCAGTTCTTTAAAAGAGTGATCCAGTTAGTCCCACTTCCCTGCTCTTTTCCCCGAAGCCTGCAATGTTTTTGTTTTCAAATATTATGAGAAATGAATTTTTTAAATGTTTTTGGGGAATGTTGTATTATTCTATGAAAATGCTATGTGTGCGTGTGTTTCTGTGTTTGTGTGTGTGTGTATGATTTAATGAAGCTGGGCAAAGATTAATAGGAAACAGATTGTCTGGGTGGGGGGGGGGGTTGAAACATGAAGAGGATAGAGGCGTTAGACTTGAGGTACCAGTGAATAGGTTACATCTAACATTTGTATTTTTAGATAAGTTGAGAGTTTGTTTGAATATCAAAGGGGAGTCAGGGGTGAAGAAACATGTTTGCATCTTACAAGAGTTCCATAGGTAAATAGGGAGGGGGTATTATATTTTATTGATTTCTGAAAGCAAAAATGGAAACACGAAATATCTTATATTTGGAAGGTTTTGAGTTTCAAAGAAGTATGAAAACAATGGAACCTGACATGAAAGGGAAAAATGTATTTTAGAGTTACTGTGGAGAACCTAGTGTAGCTGGAGCTGTGGCTAAGAGAGAGTGCAATTTGTATCAGCCATTCAGTCAAGCCAGCAAAGTCTTGGGCTGCAAAAAGCAGATTTATCTTGAAGTTTGGATCTTCACAACAGAGTGGAAGAGAGTTACATCTCATGTGGTATGCCTTTATTGAAGCTACAGCAGTTTGCCTTGGGTAATGTTACTGGATTTTTTAACACCTGTAAGGGACTGTTGCCTGGAAGGTGTTTACTTGTGGGCCTGATCAAGTAGAGAGTATTTCTGTTTTGTAAGACTAAGTTCAACCATGTATCTGAAATCTTGTGTGCTTAAGTTTTGTTTTATTCTTGTTAATAAAACCTTTAATTTCAATTTTTAAAATCCCAAAAGTGTCACTAGACTTCTTACTGCTGACTTCAGTGTATCCCCATCATGTTTTCAGAATACAATAAAAAGGGTATGGCCCAAAAGCCAAGTTTCCCTCTAGGCTTTGGTTTGGGCAGCAATTAACATCGGCTGTGGTCATAACAGTATGTATTCACTTTCCTTTTGAAAGTTACTATTAAATCTGCTTCCTCCACCCTTTTGGGCAATGAGCTCCAGATCATCTCACTGAGTAAAAAGATCTTCCTGGTATTTTTGCCATTTATCTTAAGCCTGTGTCATTTGTCTCTTGCTAGTGGAAACAACTTCCCTCTATTTAATCTGTCAAAAGCCCTCATGATTTATGAATGCCTTTATTCAATCTCCCCTTAACTTTCTATTCTCTGAGAACTTATCTGGTCTCTGATTTCTCTCATTCCTGGTACTATGCTGGTAAATCTCCTCTTCAACCTGCCAAGGCTTGACATCCTTTCTAAAGTGTAGTGCACAGGATTGGACACAATATTGTAGCTGAGGCCGATCCAGCATTTTTTAAGGAATACCACAACGTCCTTGCACTCTGTGGGCTGGATTCACATTATTAAGGGAGGTAGCTTGTGTTGGGAGATTTTCTGACTTGGCAGACCTGCCTTGATAGAAAGTGCCCTGTCAGGCCCAATTTTCATTCCAGGGGGTGGTGCAGATGGAGTTAGGCCCGCAGCCAACAGAAGCAGGGCGTTCGCTTGCCAAGACGGGCTATTTAAAAAAGCCTGCCTTAGTTCTCTGAGATTTCACCCACTTGTTTGCTTATATTTTAGGCATTCTAACCATCACCCTTCACACCCCATGACCCCCCCACCCCTCCACTCAATCCACTCACTCCCCATGCCAACTCATGGCTGATCACAACCTCCATGTCAACTCATACACCCTACCCTCTACCCTCTACAGGTAGGGGCTTGATAAATATTTAAACATCGGGTGATCACTTTGTGGAGCTCTGTTTAGTCTGTAAGTGTGACTCTGAGTTTCCAGTCCCTTGTCTTTTTAATTCCCTGTCCCACTCCCACTTTGACCCCTATCTCAGTCTCATGCAGTGTTCCAATGAAGACCAACAGAAGCTTCGGGATTTACAACTTTGCATCCTCAACATTGAGTTCAACAATTTTAGATGATAAACACCAATCCCATATTTATGGATAGCAGATGCTGGTAATAGTTTTGCTGTTGCCACTTACAGGCCCTCCGGGCCCATCCTTTGTTTTTTCACTTTACCCATTAACATCTTTTCTTGTTCCGTTTTGTAACTTAATCACTTCTGCATTCTACATTTTCACAAACAGTCCCTTTTGCTCTTTCCTCCATTCTTTGCCTTTGTACTTTCTTAAACAATGTTACATCTATAAACTATTTCAGTTTTGACAAAATGTCACCAACCTGGAACATTAATTATGTTTCTCACTCCACAAATGCTGCTCAACCTGCTGATTATTCCCAGCATCTCTTATTTAAATTTTGATGTTTGATGATGCTGCTAGAACCCTAATACGATCTTAACTACTGATACTAACTACTCAGTGCCACTCAGTAGCTGGCCCACTGGTGAAATCTGTGCAGCAGGTAGCACCGTGGCCAGGAGGGTCAGGTAAGTTTAAATATTTTGTAGGCTATGGACTACGAGCAGCCATTGGCATTCCAATCCCTTCTCTCAATCAGAATTGACTTTGGACCTCCCCTCTGCACACTTACTTTTGCTGGGGTTTGCTCTACTCAGATCATGCAGGCTGTGTCTTATTGTCCAAGATCCTTCTCTCGCCCGCTGGCCAGGTAGCAACTTCTGCCTTGGAGCACGAGTCTGATTTCAATCACAAGTGAATACATGGCTTGTGGTCCATCTTTCACCCTACATGATGCACTTGCAACCTGAGTTAAAATTGTGACAGTAGGAGTTAAGTGATAAAACACTGACTCACCAAGTTGGACAACTGGGAAGAGGTAATGAAAGAAAGTGATGTGCTTGTCTGTGTCCAATGCTGCAAAGGGCAGGATTTCAGACAAAGACAATTTGAATTGTGACTACTGAGGTAGGCTCAGTGCTGAATAGAATGTAAGTCAAACTGAAGGGCTTCAAGCAGGGGGTTTTGGTAGAGACAGTGTGGAATGAGGAGGTGTCATCAGCTTCAAGGATTTTGGGACACAAAGGGAGGTTAGAGATGAAACAGTAGTTGGAAAAGATAAGCAAATTAAGGACGGACCCGTCCCAGATTTGCACTAAGTGCAGTAGCGGGCAAGTAAAACGCCGTTTTACCCGATGGCCGCAATTGCGGGTTTTCACGCCGTATCGTCCCAAACCCGCCACATTACTTATGCATTCCCGGGAAACACACCGTTTCCATGGCGGGTGGGCACTCATTCACCCACCTTGCCATCACCTTGCCACTTCATCATGCCAGGCACTGCATTTAAAGTACAGACGTGCTCAGTTCTTCCAGCCCAGGACTGCAGCAAAGAAGACAAGGCCCCTAGAGGCAAGAAGACTGCAGCCCTTGAATGCCTTTTGGACACTGTGCAGGCCCGCTGTGATGTCCTCTCCCCCGCTGTAGCTGCAGGAGGGGCAGTTACGTTGCCACTCTGGCTTGGTAGGCGATGGCAGCGGTGGTCAGTGCCAATGCTGCACAGAAGAGGTTGGCCATCCAATGCAGATAGAGGATGAATGCTCTCATCTGTGCAGCCAGCATATGGCAACCATCTCATCACTCTAAACTCACACACTCAAGCCCATCACACAGTCACTGGCATCTCACTCACTGCCAGCTCATGGGGCATCACCACCCATTCTCACACAAGTACGCTCACATATCCATCTGGCCTCATCTCCTCTGGAAACTGCCTCCTCAGCCCTCTCATCTGGAGGCCACTTGCACAGATCAACATTTGCCCCCACATACACCCAGGATATCCTCCTTGCCCTGTACAGCTCTTGTCCTGCAGCCTCTTCCCTTGCTTGAGGCCATTTCTCCAAGCAAGACCTCACCCTGCAGCTATTGAAAAGCCACCCAAATATGGTTGATCTGGTAGGTAGAGACCTACCCATGAGCCCCCTAAAAGTGATATGGTGCTGTCTGTGAAGCCTGGTGTTGATGCCTGCAAGTGCTGACAGAAGCAAGGTAGGCAAACAAACCTTGAATTCCAAAGTGAAGTGCAGTCTGCCAGGGGCATGTCACTTATGTGCTGTTGTGAAACACGTCGGCATGTTTTCCTGCTGACGTGGGCGGACAATCTAGCAAGGGTGGGGGGTGGGGGGTGGGTGCGGGTGGAAGCTGAGTCTGGGCTGGTCTTATAATGAAATACTGATGTATTACAATGAGGTTCCCGATGTCCGATGGCGAGAAATGTGGCTTGCCATCAGGGGGCTGAGAGGACAATCGCAAACTGGCTTAACGCCGTTATGAAACCAATCGCACCATATTGTCCACTTATGCCACTGAATACACTGACGCCGGCAGGCATGGAAAATCCCGGCCTAAAGGTTTTGCTGATGGAAATGATTTTAAAAGGAAAAGGAACAGTTTTTGACCCAACATGTATCAGGGCCCGAAAACTTATGAGGTGTTGGGTGGGCATCACCAGAGCAGGAAGTGAATCTCATGAGGATAATCGGTTTGAGAGGGCAGGGGAATTGTTACAAAGTGCAGGTGGTTCCTATGATCTATGGAGCCATATCTCAGCATGAGCGATCATCTTCAGAAGGTTTAAGGAGATATGCTAAATGAAATACGAAATACTGAAGAATTAAAACCTACCAACTGAATCCTGTCATGTCAGCGGATGATATAATTATTTTAATGGCCATGCTTTGCTCAGGGGTTTAAAGTTAAAATTTATACTTGAGATGCACTGACCTAGATATTGCACTTATGGTTTGATGCCTTTTAACTATACCGCTGTCTGATAATTCTCTTAATTTCCGAAATCATTTGCTTAAATTGCTCTTTTATGATGTTATGTGGGTATATTTGATTGGTAGAATATAGAAAACAGTTTTGTTACTGCTAATACATGCTTAAATATTTTAACAGAATTTTCAAAAGGCATTCATTTTTAATGAAACATTGCATCTAAATTTTCTGGGAGGTCTGAATGAAGTAATCATATTCACAGAATCATATCTATCAACCAATGCCCTTGACTCCTTCTGGGCCTGTCCTGTGCTGGACACATCCTTCAGAGATATGGGCACAGAAAAATACCATTTGGCTGGGGGTGAAGTTGCCCTGGGAGATATCAACATCAATGCCTCACGAAGTTTCAAGGACTTAGGTTAAACCTTGACAATGAAATTTCCTGCAGATTATCACCTATTGCCTCATTCATTCGATGAATCAGTAATTAATCATATTGAACATAATTTTAAAGAAGCATGAGGATAACAAGGACTCTAGAAGTTGAGATCCAATATCCATCACCGAGACTGGCTTAGTAATAGCATCACTGATGAAGCCAGCTCATTTCAGAAGATATAGCTGCCAGACTGTGTTTACGGCAGGAGGTGAGGGACCCAACAATAGCCTACTTGATGTGGTCCTCACCAATTTACCTGTTGCAGATGTATCTGTCCAGGATAGCATTGCTACTGCTACACAATCTTTGTGGAAAGCAAGTCCTGCCTCCACACTGAGGACCAAACAACCCTAGTAAAACTGAAGTCAAGGAAGGTCAGGGAGAAAACTCTCTGCCTGGTGTCACAATCTTGCACAAAGGAAGATGGTTGTGGCTTTTGGAGGCTGATCAATTCAATCCTAATGACAAGTAAATTGGAACATGTAAGTGCCAGACAATGACCATCTCTCACCAGAGAGAACCTAATTTTCTTGCCTTGATTTTCAATGTGAATAGCATCACCTTGTCCCCCAGCCATCAACATCCTGCTATTCACCATTGACCAGAAACACTGGACCAACCACTTCGTGTCTGCACTATCACTGCAGGTCAGAAACAGGGTATTCTGCAGTGTGTGGTTCACTTTCTCAATCCCAAAGTCTCTCCATCACCTACAGAGCATAAGACAGGAATGAAATTGAATACTTGTCACTTGCCTGTATGTTTGCAGCTGCAAAAACACCCGAGAAGCTTGACTTGATAAGCATTTTATCCATTAGCATAAATATCCACCTCCTCTACCGTGACTGTACCATGTCTGCAATGTACAGTATCTATAGGTTCTATAAGTTCACTAAGAGTTCTTCTGCAGCATCTCAGAAGGCCACAGCTTCCACCATCTAGAAGGACAAGGCCAGCTGGGGGATTGGACAAACATCATCAGTTTCTTTCCAAATCACACATCCTCTTGATTTGGATATTTAAGGCCATTCATTCTGTATTGCTGGGTCAAAATCCTTAAAGTTTCTACCTAATAGGTTTATGGAAGAACCTTTACCACATGGACTACAGTAGTTCAAGGGCAACTAAGTTTGACAATAAATGCTAGCCATGTCAGCAATATCCATACCCCAGGAATGAGAAGAAAATTATCCTAGATAGATTTGATGCTATGTGGCAGAGGTTGGAATGGGTAATGGCACGAGGAACATCAGCATTTGCATTTCTGACTCAGACACCTCCAGTGCATTCAATGTAATTGCTTTTACCAATACTTTTCAGGTATTGGGGGACATTTTGTAGAAGTAATGCCAAATGGCTTCCAAGAGCTTTTTTATGCCTTCTTCAGGATCTATATGGTCTAAATGATACCCTCAGGACTGTTCTCTTACTAATTGGTGGGCACTTAGGTCCAGGGCCTAACAGAAGTGGCATGGCTAGGGACCTCCTTGCTGATGCTAAATCATTTCTAGCCAGCTTCCTTGGGTGACTGCTCATGTAAATGTCAGGATACAGAATTGGCCTAACAATGGGGATACAACCTGGTGAGGAGTGCTTTAGGGCCTCAGAAGCCATGAGATAACAACAATCTTAGTCCCAAGAGGTTCTGTGATATTAATCACCACCATGGTCTCAAGTATCACCTTGGTGCCGCAGCAGAAAAGGTTTCACAACACGACAGTCGGGCTCCAATGTGGTAAAAAAAGTTGCATTTGCTGTAAATTTACATGTGCATAGCGAAATCACTTTGTGACATGGAGTCCAGTTTTCCAAGATATGTCAGCCCTTTATTTGTTTTTTTTTGTATTTGAGAGTACTTTTGAAGATCAGTTTTCAAATGGATACATGGGCCCAATTCTTTCGGTTTCCAGATTGTTGGGAGACTAGACATATGACTGAGATACACGTTGGGATCTTGTTGAAGTCCTGACATGCTGACCTACATAGGAATTGTCCAGGAAGTTTAAACTTCCAATTGGCAATTCCCCTGCTCTCCGGGACCCTTTACAAATGACTCCCTCTCTGAGTTAGAGGTGGAGATTTCAGACAGTTTTGACGTACTAACCTGGATAGTTATCCAGGAAATGTTAGACAGATTAAAACCTAGTCTACCTCCTTGATAATCACAGAGCTGACCCCCCAATCATGCACACCAACCACCTGACTACCACGCTTCGACCTCCCAGCTACCCACCCCAACCACCCGACTACATCCCTGACCCCCAACTACCACACTGACCCACTACCAGCTCACCACCTGCCACCTCACCTACCTGCCACCTTACCTACCTATTTCACCTTACCACCTATCACCTCACCCACCTACCACTTCACCCACCTGCCACCCTACCTACCTCACCCACCTAACCCCTCACCCACCTGACACCTCACCCATCTGCCTTCTTATCCACCTACTACCTCACCCACCTGCCATCTTATCCAGCTCACTCACCATACCCACCTCTCCCACCTAGCACCTCACCCACCTGCCATCCTACCCACCTCCCTTATCCACTTACCCACCTTATCCACTTACCCATTTCACTGACGCTACCCACCTACCCACACATCACACCCAGTCAACCAACTCTACCACCGTACCTGTTCACTCATTCGTCCACTCACTCATTCACTAATCCATTTACTAACATTCAAACTGGGCATTTAAACTTACCATATGGAAGTGTGTCCTGTCTTCCACCCTGACTCTACTCCATTAACTCCACTTTTCTGGGAAAGCCGGGGTTGGAAGATCCTGGAAGAAATGCAGAGCAGCATTGAGTCAGGGCAATGTTCGAGCAGAGTGGTAAAACAATGATGACTGCTGCTTCTCAGAAGAACCAGGCCATAGTTATTTTTATGTCTCCTTACTGAACCATTGACTCCTTAAGCAAGTTTTATGAAAAAAGCTTTATCCTTTGAACTCTCTCATTTTCTCTTCCTTTAGCTCCTTCTGCCTCCATCATAAGGACATACATGGTAATGGTCATAATGAATTCCATGCTGAAAATTCCTGCCTGAAATTGCTGAAAGCCAGTTTTCAGGATCTCTTCTTAACCATCTAAGCCAATAAAAGATTTTTCTAATTGTTCCAATCAACGTTGATAACCCGAATTTAAACCTGGTGCAGAAATTGGAAAGTGACAAGGCTGCAGAGGCCAATTACCCAACCTACACAGATTTTAATTTCTAGGCCTCATTTGAATGGTATAGAATAATAATCATGGGGGATTTCAACTACCCTAATGTTAATTGGTAGAAGAGGCAAGCAAAGGGGTTAAAAGAAAGGAGTCGGTACAATGTGTACAGGACTCCTTTCTAACCCAATATGTTAAGGCCCAACAAGGGAAGATTCGCTATTGAATTTGGTGATGAGGAATGAGCCAGGGCAGATAAGAGAAGTAAAAATAGGGGGACATCTAGGCAGTAGTGAATAAAATATAATATGCTTTAAGATAACGATAGAGAATGACACAAATATGATGAAAACCAAGTTACTAGATTGGAGAGCAGCTGATTTTGAGTGGCTGAGAATAGAACTTTAGAAAATAAAATGGGCAACAATATTAGCAAAAAATGATGCTCAAGAGTGCAGGAAATATATATTCCCCGAAAAGGAAAGAACAAACTAAACACTAGTGGGCCTCCATGGATGAATAAAGACATAAGGGAACAACTGAGAGTTTGGAAAGTGGCATATATTAAGTACAGAGAAAGCAGAGGACTGCATGCTGAGAGAGTACAAAGAGATTAGGAGAGAAGTCAAAAAAACAATTAGGGATGCAAAGATGAACTATGAAATTAAGTTATAAAGGAACATAAATATGCACAAGTAAAAGTAAAGGAAAGTTGCGTTGAGAATAGAATCATTAAAGGATAGACAGAATTATACCACAGCTAATGATAGAGAGCTGACAGAATATTAAATAGTTATTTCTTTTCTATATTTCCCAGAGAGATAGAACAGGTGGACCTGGCATTGAATGATGAGATGAGAAATGAGATAAAATTTAAAAAAAGGATGTAATGAATAAACTAAACAAACTCAAACTTAGTAAAACCCCGGGTCTAGTTGGATTCCATCCAACTATTTTAAAATAATCTAGCAAAGAGAAAGCAGGGGAATTACTATTCCTAATTAATAATTTGTTAGAAAAAGATGTAGTGATGGGGGATTGGTGGATAGCTAATTTAACTCCTACATTTAAGAAAGCAGATAGAACACGTCCAGGGTATTATAAACTAGTCAGCTTAATCTTATTCATAGGAAAACCAATGGAATCTTTACAAAAGGACAGAATAGTCCCTTTTTCAAAAGGGAAAATTTTGCTTGACAAAGCTTACTGAATTTTTTGAGGTGGTAAAAGAGAGAATAGATAATGGTAATTCAGTAGATGTAATTTATCTGGATTTTCAAAAGGCCTTCAATAAATTGTCCCATAATAGACTAGTAAATGTCAAAGATGTGGAATCAGGGGACAAGTGGTAGATTGATAGTTGGCCTCAAGATGGAAAGCAAAGAGTGGAAGTAAATGGTAGTTATTCAGAGTGGTGGAAGGTGGGAAATGGCGTTCCCACAAAGATGGGTGCTGGGAACACTGCTGTTCACAATTTAAACTAACCATTTGGACTTTGGAATCCAAAACACAATTTCTAAATTTGCAGATGACACTAAATTGAGGTGGTTAGTCGACTGAGGAAGATTGTAACAAGTTACAGGAAGACACTAATAAACTTGTTGAATGGGCAAATAATTGGTAAATGAAGTTCAACACAGATAAATGTGAGGTAGTAAATTTTGGCAGGAAGAATAGGAAGCTCACTTGTTACTTGGAAGATGCAACTCTAGGTTGGATAGAGAATAAAGGGATCTCAGGGTACAAATAGATCAATCACTAAAAGTTGCACCATAGGTTATCAAGGGCCTAAGAAAATCAAACAATACTCTAGGTTTTGTTTTCAGAGGGGTAGAATTGAAAGTAGGGAAGTTATGCTAAACCTGTATCGAACATTGGTCGGACCTTACTTAAAATACTGTACGCAGTTCTGGTCACCATATTATAAAAAGGATATAGTTGTACTGGAGAGGGTGCAGAGAAAATTTACAAGGATGATACCAGAAATGAATGGGTATACCTATCAGGAAGGATTGAAAGGCCGAGTGTCTTCTCTCTTAAAGAAAGGAAGACTGAGGAGTGACCTAATATGTCTTTAAAGTTTTGAAAGGCTTTTGTAGAGTGGTTACAGACAGAATGTTTCCTCTTGTGGGGAGGAGTATAACTAAAGACCATCAGTATAATATAGTCCCCAAGAAATCCAAGAGGAACTCAGAAGACACTTCTGTCCCCAAGGATTGGTAAGAAGGTGAAACTTACTACCTCAGGGAGCGGGTTGAGTTGCACTGTTAATCATTGAGCTACACCACAGATCAGACAGTGTACCAGGGTAAGAATCCAGGTGAGTAGTATATGTATAGCCCAAATCTCTGGACACTGATATCAGTGTAAGAGACATTCATGGAGTGTCCAGGGCAATATAAATCAGCCCATCTGAAATTTAAACTTCCTGGGCAAATACAGTTCTTGTGCATGTGTCAGGATTTCCAATGAGTCCTAAAGCAGAACAGTGGTAGATGCCTCAGCATTTATCTGGCCAAATAAGGGTGCATGTGAGGGGAAACCAGACAAGCATATAGGGGAATAGGGAATAGATATGTGCAGTGATAGATTTAGATCAGAAAAGTTGAGAGGAGGCTCGAGTGGAATATGAACACCAGAAAGGACTGGTTGGGCCAAATGGCCTGTTTCTGTGCTGTATATTCTATGTGATGTTATGAATGTCCTGCCTGAGCCTGGCAGTAATAATGTCAACACCAGAATGTGTTAGTGGAAATTTGTGGGGTTTGGGGTATTGCTGGGCCTCATCGAAATGGTTTCTGACAAAGGAAATGATGAATGAAGCTATTAATAAAATTCATAATTGGGGGAGGGAGGGGAATGGGGCAGGGGAAGCCTGAGGTATTTGTGCCTGATTTCAGATATATTAAAATAGTGGAGGCAGAAAGGGACAGTGACGTATACCCATCCCAACATCTTAAATATCAGCCTGCACCATTCCTTGCAAGTGGAGGCATTGGGGAGATACTAAATATTCCCTGATGTTTCAAACAGGCTTACGTTAAATCAGGCACACTTCTGGTGTAAATACTGACATTTCTTGGACAAAGTCTTTCCCTTCATAATTGTACCATTTGCATATGTGTACCACTTTGGGATGGATTCATCTTAAACTAGCAGCTTCTCCCACTGGAATTTAGTGTAAATTTTAGAATGAGTGCAAAACTAGCGTATCAAGCTTATTCCCTATTCTGGAACAATTACCCCTTGGCCCAAGAAAACTGTGGCCTTTTGGGCTGATAGTATTTTGTAATTAAGGAGCAGATTTTGACCTATACTATTTGGATATTGAACATTGCCTGAGTGGAAAACAGAGAGGATAATTTGGCAAAGATCTTCTCTCACCAGTGGCATGGCCATGCTTGTATTTCCATCCAGTTGTCAATGGGTGGAAAGGAGGACAGGTTTTGTACATAGGATTATGAATCTCCTCATTGGATTTTCCCATCTGCACTCTGCCCAGGTGATGTTTAATGCTGAAACAATAAAGAACAAAATCCATCCCTAAATACTTTGGGATGAATTTCTGAAAGGATTTAGTTGAAGAGCAGCAGAAACCCTGAAAAAAACAATGTAAATTGTGTTTATGTCATATTTCCATGGTTTCCACAGCTGTTCCACTGAGCTTGTAGTTTATAAGCAGGAGCCCAGTGAAAATTCACCCTCTTTATTTTTTTAAAACTGATGATGAATAGCTACTAATAGGTTCAGATGATTAATGTGTAAATAATTTACACAAAATACACCAGGCACAATATTCCCTGGCAATTAGCTAAGAAAAGTTATTTTCATAAAGCTGCAGTAATTTCATTGCACCCAGTTATCCTCCAATTCGAACATGCTTGTCATGCTTGAACAGCAAGAAGCACAGTAATAGTTTGTGTCAGCATTGACAGCTGCTACTGGCATACAAACGCTGTGAGCATAACCCAGCACCAGAAAGGAAGAAAGACTTGGGCCAGGATTTTCCTGCATTGTGGGGGATGTTAAAGAGCGGGCGCGCAGAGGCACGCCTCCAATCAGCGCCCCCAATTGGGGGCGCACCGCCATTTTATGCGGGCGAGCTAATTAAGGCAGGAGGAGGCATCCCTGGCCTCCATCTTATTTTCAATTGAGAATGCTCTCTGAGTGATTCAGTGGAGGGGAATCCAGAAAGGATGCTGCTGTAGCTTTCCCCAACCCCTGTACGGTTTCCATGGGCCCTGAGGTGCACTGAAGAATAGAAGATAAATCAATAATTTTATTCTTAGAAGTCCTCCCACCTGCTTTCCCAAAATTCAAACCTTAATTGGGAGTTCCTGGTTGCTCCATTTGCAACCAATAGGTCCTGATCACTGATGCTTCATCCACAGCTTCCAGAATAATTATGTATCATCTCAATGGTTCTGTAAAAATTGAAAAAGTGAATTTAAAGGTCTAAGCTGGACCCTTTAGTGGCATTGTAAGCCAATAGTGGACCTTTGGTCATAGAATGGGGTAGTGTAAGGAAAGTATAATCAAATTGCAAGTAAAATGCAAATTGATTTACACTGTAAATTTTGAACACTAAAATAAAATTCAATTCAGTTCATGAACATGAACCAGTTTAGATAAATTTCAATTCAAAAGCTAATTTTTCAAATTCATCCTTGCTTCAACCATCTGTTTTTATGGGGTGTAAGGAGTGTAAGGAAGGAGTAGAACCTGTCTTTGGTGTCCTTGCCACACTTTGGAGTGGCTCTTCCTGTATTGGTCCTCATCTTCACCAGCTGTCACCTGTGGCTCCAATGAATTGTTAGCATTTGGCAATGGCAACACCCTTGTAAACTGCTTTGAAGGGCAGGCCAAACCAGGTGAGAGTAGATATGGGGTCTCCTACCTTCAGTGACTTAGGGGTTTGTCTACCTTGGCATGTGAAGGTTGATTCCAGCGGTTTAGGTAAATGAGACCAGTCTAAGGTCTAATAGCCTTAAAGGTGAGCCAGCACCATATTGTGGAATACATGGAGCACAACAATACAGAGAAGATGTGCTGGTCACCCATTGCATGCAGATCTCTCTCCAGTTGTCTAGATTCATCTTGCCACTAGATGATTATAGGTCAGGACAAGAGACTGAGACTGCTGATATGCAACTTCTCTCACTATAATCCAATTCACATGCAAATCATGTTCATGTTCATGTTGCAATTGTAGTAGTGCAGATTTGTATTTGTAAAGTTCCACAGGAGAATTAAAGTTCCCAGTTGTGTTTTTTATTAGTTTTCAGTGTCAAGTAGGTAATTTCAGAACCTTGTTTATTCTGCAAGAGCTTTTGGGAGACTTATTTTATTGAATATATCACCTTAGTTTCAAAAAATGCTCTGATACATAAATACACGATTCATTTAATGAAAAATATCTTGGAATGATAATATAGCTGATCAACAACTAGAAATCTGTGACTAGAAAGATTTCTCTACTCTCTTATTTCGCTGCACTCCCCATACATCCCACCATTACACCCAGTTTGATGCAAAGAAGGTGAAGAACTATAAGTGTCTTAAAGGCTTGCGGCAGATTAAAGGTGCTGAAGTCTGCTGTATGTGACTTTTCTTGTAACCTGGAAATCTTGTAGCGATTTACATGATGCAAATGGTCATATACAAATTGCACATTGATGGAGTAGAAGGTCCAGTGGTTAGGGCGCACTTTGCAGGTTGTGTGTAATAAGTAATATGTGTGCCATCTATCACACCCTGGATCTTGAGCATTCCTGCCGTTCTGGAGAAACTGAAGGCTGGGGCCTGCTTTTCACTGAGGCCCAAGAGAAACCTATAGAAAATATTGTACATGCTGGAAATATGAAACAATAACAGAAAATGCAGGAAATACTCAACAGGTCATGCAGCATTTGTGGAGAGAAACAGAGTTAATGTCTCAGGTTGATGACCCTACATCAGCACTGAGAAAAAATAGAAATTTAGAATAGAAATATGATGAGTTTTGAGCATGTGAATAGCAGCTGTCCAAATGCAAAGCATAAGAATAAAAAAAAACAGAAAAAAATAAACCAGCAAAAAAAAAAGACACTGAAACAAATTAGAGGCAGAGTTTACAATCTAAAATTGTTGAACTCAATGTTGTTTCGAGAAGGCTGTAGAATGTTGAATTGAATGGTGAGGTACCTCCAGCTTGTGTTGAGCTTCATTGAAACATTGTAGAGAGTCAAGGACAGAGGAGTCAGAGTGGGAGCAAGATGGAGAATTGAAATGACAGGTGACAGGAAGATCGGGGTCATGCTTACGGACTGAGTGGAGGAGTTTCACAAAGCAGTCACCCAGTCTGTGTTTCGTCTCCACAATATAGAGGAGATCACATTGTGAGCAGTGAATATAGTGTGTTAAATTGGAAGAAGTGCAAGTAAATTGCTCTATCAATTGGAAGGAGTATTTGGGGCCTTGGATGGTAAGTAGGGAGGAGAAAAAGGACAGGTATCACATCTCCTGCGCTTGCATGGAAAGGTGCGGTGGGAAGGGGGCAGGGTGCTGGGGATGATTGGGGAGTGGATCAGGATTTTGCAGAGGGGATCGTCCCTTAGGAATACTGAATCGGGGGGGAAGGGAAGATGTGTTTGGTGGTGGCATCACGATGGAGATGGTGGAAATGGCGGAGGATGATCCGTTGAATACAGAGGCTGGTAGGGTGGAAGGTGAGAATAAGGCAAACTCTACCATGGCTCTGGGGGAAAGGAGAAGGGGTGAGAGCAGAAGTGTGTGAAATAGATTGGACATGGTGATGGGCCCAGTCAACCTGTTGGGGGGAGTACTTGGTTGAGGAGAAAGGAAGACATATCAGAAGCTCTAGTATGGAATGTTGCATCATCTGAACAGATGCAACGGAGGTGGAGAAACTGGGAGAATGGAACAGAGTCATTACAGAAAGAGGGGTGTGAGGAAGTGTAGTCAAGGTAGCTGTGGGAATGCTTGGGCCTGTAGCCAATACTTGTTGATAGTCTATCCCCAGAAAGGGAGACAGAGAGAAATAGGGGAAGGGAAGAGTCAGAAATGGACCACGTAAAGGTGAGATAAGGGTGGAAATTTCAAACAAAGTCAATAGTTTAGGTATTACAGGGCACCATGGTGCCCTGCCTGGCTAAAACGCTGGTGGTGAGCCCATCCACCATAGTGACAGCTGCACCTCAGCAATTTAACGCTGGGAGCAAAGTTAAGTACTTTATAGGTGAGACGTCCATTCCTACCTTGGGAGGAAGTCCCTCCTTAGAGACTGGCCAATCAGATCAAGGGCAGCTCTGTAGTCCCAGACGTGCCAGGCAGGAGCAATGGCCACAGCTAGGATTACCGGCAGTCCCGACGGAGATGAGCCCGGGGTATTGCTGGGGCCAGGCTGGTAGCAAAGGGTTGGGTAGGGACATTGAAAGGCCAGGAGTACTTTCAATGGGCAAGGGGGGGGGCCAGCAAAGGAGGTCCTGCCCTCTTGCCTGGCACCAGACCACTCAGCTAAAGCTGCCAGGCTTTCCACATGGCGTGGACCTCCCCTGCCATGGGAAAAGTTTTGATGGGGGCAAGATTAGGCCTTTAAGTGGCCGTTGATTTTCTCAATAGGCCCAAGGGTGAGTGGGCCACCTGATGCCTCCACCGTCCCCCATAAAATTTGAGACAGGTCGGTGTGGGCAGGTAGATGGTGGGAAGGCCATGCACTGGATTTTATGAGCCCCTCCCACCTTCAAACCCAACGGTGGGGGAGCCTGAATTCCAGCTCAATTAAATTTCTCAGTTCAGTGCGAGAGCAGGAAATGGCATTGATAGAGTCATCAATGCGCTGAAAACAAAGATGACAGAGGGAACTTGATTAGGATTGGAACAAGGAATGTTCCAAATATCACTCAAAAAGGCAGACATAGCTAGGACACATGCTGGCAGCCATAGCAACACCTTTCATTTGGAGTAAGTGAGTGGAGTTAAAGGAGAAGTTGCTCAACATGAGAACAAGTTCAACCAAGCAGAGGAAGGGGTAATGGATGGGGATGGGTTGGGCCTCCATTCAAGGTAGAAGCAGATAGCTCTCAGACTGTGCTGGAGCGTGATGGAGGTGTAGACAGATTGGGTGTTCATGGTGAAGGGGAGGTTGTTCGGGCCAGGAAACTGGAAAATGTTGAAGTAACGTAGGGCATTGGATTAGTCACTGATGTAGGTACGAAGAGACTGGACAGGGGAGAAAAAATGGAGGCAAGATAGGAAACTATCAGTTCGGTGGAGCAGGAACAGGTTGAAATGATGGGTTAACCAGGGCTGTCTGATTAAACAACTTAATATTTTGTTCTTGTAACAAGGCCTTGGTCATCTTTTTAATTTGGTGATGGACTGCAGTCCAGCAGATGTGACTGATGTCACCACCACCACAACAACAACCCATATTTACATAGCACCTTCCATGTGATTAAATTGTCCCACGGCACATCACAGGCACATTACAAAACAAGATATAACATTGAGCCGCATAGGACAGATGACGAAAAGCTTGGACAAAAAGATAGGTTTTGAGGAGCATCATAAAGGAGGGAAGCGAGGTAAAGAATCACAGAGGTTTAGGGAAGGAATTGCTGAGTTTAGGGCCCAGGCAGCTGAAGGCAGGGCCATCAATGGTGGATTGATTAAAATTGGGGATGCTTAAGAGGCCAGAAATGGATGAGCCCAGATATCTTTGAAGAAATCATAAACTCGAAACACTGGGGAGAATTTTCCCCCCATCAGGCAGGCCAGTCAGAAGCAGGCGTGGGCCGGGCGCGGAATCGATCGCCACCCGCGAACGGCTGTGCACCTCCATTTTACGTCGGTGGGCCAATTAAGGGCCTCCCAGCGTGACGCGCACCCGGAAGCGCTCAGCACTCCCTGTGCGGGCGGGGGGAGGAGGGAAAGTCAGGGCCAGTGCTCTTTCACACAGAAATCTCCCTGAGGCAGCTCTGATTATGAAAAATTGAAAAAAAGAATTAAAATTATTCAGATGTGTCCCCTCATGTGACAGTGTCACATGAGCTGGGACAAGTCTATGAATTTTGATTAAAAATTTTATTTTATTAACAAATCCTTCATGAAATCTCATTCTGCCTGTGTATGAGATTCCATGAAAAATGCGAAGGCTGCCTGGGCTCTTCGCCTGCCTGCCAACTCTAAGGTTGGATGGGCAGCCCTGCCAATTTGTTTAATTGGATTATTAATGGCCATAACAGGCCTTTGACAGTTCGGCAGGCGGGCAGCAGACTCTGGTGTGCGTCTGCCGAACTGAAGATTGGAATGACGCACGGTGACGTTGGGATGCACGCCCATCGTCATCGTGTGTCATTTTACGCATCGGTGAGCGGCACCCGCCCCTGCACGCTGAAGAGAAATTCAGCCCATTAATTCTGTTTCTCTTACCACAGATGCTGCCAGACCTGCTGAGTTTATCCAGTATTTTATATTTTTATTTCAAATTTCCAGCATCCGCAGTATTTCGATTTTATCTTTGAGAGTTGTCAGGCTCAAGAAGATTATAGAAATAGAGGCGGGAGAGGCCATGAAGGGATTTGGAAATAAGGATGAGAATTTTAAAATTAAGGTGTTGATTAACTGGGAGCCAAAGTAGGTCAGCGAGCGCAAGATAGCCCCTGGAAAAATTACAAGATGAAAAAAATTAAGATAGTGAAAACTCTGTCTGCCAAATCCCCAGCCACTCTAAAAAGTGTCTTGGACTCTGCCTGCAGGATCTCCTGGAGCAGCTTACCCAGCTCTTTCATCTAGCTCCCTCACAAATCAAAACATTCAAAAGTACTGCTCCTTTTTAAGATCTAGGAACAATCAAAGTCACTGCTATGTTTTCTTGAAAAGCCACTGGGGGGCAGGTAGGTGCCCTTCCCTCACTAGAATCCAGAAGTGCATCATGTATATCCATCTCTTCTTCTTCCAATTAAATCAGGTACAGTGGTACCCCAAAAGAGTGATGGTATCCTGGTGAGGCATTGGGGGTCTCGCCTACTTGCTGGAGAGCCGGCAAGAGACCTGTGCTCCCTCTTTTCCAAAGGGCAGCGAACAAGCCAATCAGGCTGTGGCAAGGCCAGCAGCGGGCCTCCCCCTGGAATCAAGACCCTGGAGATGGAAGTCTCACCTATCGAGAGCCCAGCAGCTCTTGTGCTCAGCAGCATCACTGGGGAGGCTGTAGCTGCTCCTCCTGGAAGGTCAGGCACCAGAGACCCTGGATCATAGAGTGACCCAGCCCACAGGTAAGTAATATGCGGGGGTGGGGGGTGTGGTTGGGTGTGGGTGGAGTGAGTGGTTCGTAGGAAAGGGGTGACTGGGAGAGGGATGTAGGGGGTGTTGGCAGCAAGGTCAGGGGGTTCCTGATGTTCAGTTCCTCGATCAGGCTCTGAGTTCCTGTGATCGAAGGCCAACTCCCCATGCTACCTCTCCCACCCACCCCAACCAAGTGACAAGCAGCCGGCACAGGTTTACCTATCATGCATGCTGCTTGGTGACAGACCTGCCTGCACCTGGGTTAATGCCAGTGGCAGCGGGATGAGGCCCTCTTAAATGGTCATTAATTGGCCACTTATGGGCCTTAATTGGTGGTGGGGCGGGATGGTTGACCATGGGCCTTCCCACCCAGAACTTAATTCTGGGTGAGGTGGAAAGGCAGCGGGTACAAATGACATGCTCTTTCCATTTTCAAACTCGCCACTAGCGGGAGTACAAGATTCCAATCAAGACCTCCATCTTGATGGGATAACAGTCTACAGTTACACCTCAGTTTCCCCCAAAATAAGTTCTACACAATTAGCTGCTAATAAGGCAAATTTATTCTGCAATTTTCAAAGAGCAGCAAAGTTGTACAAATCAGCTTTTTTACTATGTGTACATCTTCTTTCAAAAGCCAATGGAATATACTCTTAGTCCTCAATTTTTATGGAACTGCCTGTACCTGACTTCCAATCAGAGGTAGGGGAAAGCTGATTGCAAGTTCAGATCATGTCATGCTTCAGGGACAAATAAGTGTGACCAAAACTCAGCATTGGAGGACATTTATGAGTAGGGGAATTTTTTTCAACCTGTTAGTGACACAGTTACTATTGGCAAACCAGCTATTGAAAAAGTAGTTTAATATCCAAGTATGGTGGAGTTGAATTTCTGGGGAACTTTCCTAATTTTAACTTTGGTAGAAGATCTGCAGAAATCCTGGAAAAACAGAGTAATGGCTGATGACTGCAGGAAGGGCCGCAGAAATTCAGCACCACTATTTTGAAACATACGGCACAGTTGAATGAATATATTTTTTCCTTCACATGAAGGAATTTTTCATATAGATTTAAATTTTATGTCACTTGTACTGGGAAGTTGGCTGGAGAAATGGAAATATTCATCTTCACAAAATGTTCGAAAGTGAAAGCAATCATGAGTTAGATTTATCAGTGCAATAGACTTACTCTCCCTTCTATTGTTCTTGCCTTGACAGCTTCATAACATGGTCCTCTATCTGGACTGCGCTGGTTCTGTTCAAGAGTTACACCTGAAACGGAAATTGATTTTTCTCAATCAGATGCTGATTGATTTGCCACTCATATTGTAACATTTTGGGTTTACATTTTGGGTTGCCTTTATTTGTTGTTTTCTTTTCCCCTTACAGTCTAGTTGATAAAAGAGAGATTAACAGAAGGTCACTACATTCAGATGCAGGAATAAGTGTGTCAGTAAGCTTTAATATAGTCTTACTGTTTTCTCGACAAAAAAATTCCAATTTAGCAGTAACATCTTTCACAACATCAGATTCAGTTCACCTGCCTGAATGCATTTCCTTAGGGCAGAGGCGTGAAGAATGCTGCAATGAAACATGGTCAATAAATACATGTCTACTTAATGCTGTAACAAAGGAATCGAAAATACAAAAGATACTGCAATGATAAAGGTTCATTTTCAGCAAATAATTTCCTTTACATTCATGTCTAAACCTCTTGATAGACTTCCTATAAGCCTTGTTCTGCTGCCTAAATCAAGTCTGTATGTGAGCTTCTTATATTAATGCGAGCTATAGTTTTTTAAATATTAATACGGCCTGATCACATATGGCTCAAGGTCAAGGCTACTGTTATGTGGTTTTCACAGAAAAGCAAACACGATTGTGACATACAATCCCTGAAACGCTGCAAATCCTGTAATCCCATGAAATAAATGCAGAATTGATTGTGCCGTCCTGAATGTAGTCCCCAAATCACAGGTAAGAAATTTCTTTTAATGGAATTTGACTTATTCAGTGACTGTAAACGATGTGACTGAGGGTTCAAAGACAGGATTTGTTTAGGTAAAGTTAAGAAGCAGAAGAGAAATTGTTATGTTGGGGGGTTTGTACAAGAGACCACTAAATAAACAAAACTTCAAAAATCAAAAACTCAGCAAGAAATATCTATCCCTAGCTTACTAGATAAGTTAAGGGTAGCATTAGATTAAAAGAAGTTTATAATGTCGGAAAGGATCGTAGTAAGCCTGAGAATAATGAATGTTTTAGAAACCAGCGAAGGTTGACCAAAAAGTTGATGAAAAGTGAAAAAATGGAGTATGAGAGCAAGCTAGCCATGAATATAAAAACAGACAATAAGAGCTTTTACAGGGAGACTAAAAAGGAGATTAATGAAAGTAGACATTGGTCCTGCAGAGGTAGGAGAAATTTTCATGGGGAGCGAGGAAATGGCAGAGACAATGAATAAATATTTTGTGTCTGCCTTCACAGCAGAAGACACAAATTACATACCAGAAATGGAGGGAGACCAAGGGGCTCACAAGAGAGAGGAAATTGGGATGATTAACATCAGTAGGTAAGAAGCATCAGAGAAACTTAAAGGACTAAAAGCTGACAAATCCATAGGACCTGATGATTTAATCCTCTGATTTTAAAAGAGGCTGCTGCAGGAATAGTGGATGCACTGTTATGATTTTCCTAATTTTCTGGATTCTGGAACATCCCAGCAGATTGAAAGCTAGGAAATGTAACACTACAATGCAAGAAAGGAAGGGGAAAGAAAACAGGGAACTACAGACCAGTTAGCCTGACATCATTTGTTAGAAGAATTTTGGAATCTATTGTTAAGAAAGCAATGTGCTTAGAAAATCATAGCACGAATAAACAAAGTCAACATGATTTTACAAATGGGAAATTGTGTTTGACAAATTCATTAGAGTTTCTTGAGGATATAATGAGTAGGGTAGATAAAGGGGAAGCAGTAAATGTCATATACTTGGATTTGATGAAAAGAGACAGGCTGTCAAAGCTTTTTGTCTTGCACTCATCAGGACAGGTGCAAGAATGCCAAACATCAAAGGGAACAACAATTAATACTGCATGAGCAAGGGGTGCTGTTGCTTCTGATTGGTCAAGATGTTGCTATGGCAAATGCATCAGGGAGCAATTGTCTCACATACTTTGGTTTATTCAAAAAATGCATAGTCAGGACATATCCCTTTTGCCTGCAGTGCACAGCTACCTGCATCTGAATACATGTAGCTTCTAGGAAACTTAAGTGAGCTACATTGTGAGCCTGACTAATAATTTTAGATTGGTTGTTAGTGTAATTCTTAGCACATTTGGGATTGTTCAGCAAGTCCTTAATCACATCTAATGTTAGACATTATGTTCTGAGTTTTGCAAGCAGGGTCAGTTGAGTACAGTCAGTACTCTGTCTATTGTGAACAGCTGAAGGGATGTGCTGTTTAATGTGACCTGTCAGTCATTGGGACGTATATCATTGCATCAGCACTGACATTCATATACCACATTACTCATTTGTGTGGTAGGCAGAACTTCTTTCTGGCTAGGCGGCAGCATCCTGTTAGTAGAAAACACCATTCATGCTGCCACTGCATAGTAGCAACATGAAACAGCTAGCTTCACCTGTTGCTCAAATTTTTTTTGAGATACTTTACTCTTTGACGGTAATTTGAGGTAGATACTTTTCAGGTCTGAAAGTGGCAGCCTTAGGCCCATTTATGAGTGTGCACAATTCACAGTGAGCAATGATCTGGTCAAGGTCACCATTACCCTGCAGGATAGCTTTGATGTGGCCTATTTCAACCTCATGCTCGCATGGTGAACAAATGGCTTGGGCCCTATTCACAAGATTCCTGATAAGGCCAATCTCATAGCACATGGAGCTGTAGGAATCCAAATGTGTATATTAACCAGTGAAGGTAGGCTTGTGGTAGACAATAGTAAATAACCTATTAGTGGATTTCTCAACTAGCATAAAAGCAAAATACTGCAGATGCTGGAAATCTGAAACAAAACAGAAAATGTAGGAAAATCTTAGCAGGTCTGACAGCATCTGTGGAGGGAGACACAGAGTTAGTGTTTTGAAGCTGTATGATCCTTCTTCAGACTCTTTTCACCTTGACAGCTCTGAAGAAAGGTCATACAGACTTGAAATGTTAACTCTGTTTCTCCATCCACAGATGCTGTCAGGCCTGCTGAGTTTTTCCAGCATATTCTGTTTTTATTTCTCAACTAGCATGTTGAGGAAAGGGAGCTCATTAATGTTTGGTGGCATTGCAAGGCCTCGAAGTTCTATGAAATCAATTGCATTGCTCATGATGGGCCATGGGATACACTGTTTTAAAATTACAGGATTAAAATATGTAATGCACAATAGGGTAGATTTATGAAGTTTGAAGTGTGAAGCTTAATGGACAAAATATTCTATGAAGCCAATTGATTACCATGTTCAAGTTTTTGTTTTTCTTAAGACCTGACATTTGATATAAGGTTTTTATATAGCGCTAGTGTATCTCCCATATTGGTATTTGTGATGAAAGAATTATTGAGAAACTTATGGAAATCAAGCTTGCAAAAAATGTTCAATTTTTCCTGTAGCTCTTTGTATCTTGACTCCTGCCTGCTCCATCCTTTTCTGTGCTGTGCTTTTTTTTATATTTTTATTCCATCACAAATGTTGCAGACTCCAAGGAAGGTGCCACCACTCCATTGATGTCAGCAATGAGGAAAACACTTGCTTCAGGCTACTGTAGTAGCAAAGTCTGATACATACAGAGTGAATGTGTAGACTGAGTACAATACTGCCCACACAATGATGTAAGAAGGCACATGACCTAGAGCCAGGGTCAGTCTAGAGATGGATAGAGATGGGTAAAGACCTAGGATGGAGTCAGCTCCATGCCTGTACCCTCAACTGTATATATGTATTTAGTTATGAGTTGTTAATAAAGACGAACTGTTAATTTGCTCAAAGCTACACAGCCTACTTCATGGTATCAGAAGCAGGATCCTTCAGCTACCACACTGAGGACTCTGGGATCTAGAGTCACAGCTGCGGCTCATCCTTAAACATTGGCCTTCTTGACTGCATGTACATGTGATTTAAACCCATGAGATCTGAATCCCTTGCCTTCTCTCTTGCCTTAATCACAATGGTATTGCTCACATATTCTTCACTTATGCCCATCTATTCTGCAGGTCCATTGCAAAAAGAATAATGGGCAGACAATGTTTAAAAGGAACATTTTATTGAGGAGTTGGAAGGAGTTTTTTTCTGAGGGGCTTGACATTGATGATGCAACCTTGATCACACCACCTTTCATGACAACTTGCATTCTTACAGAACCATTTATCATAGTAAAACATCCAAAGTTCTCTATAGTGTTCCGAAAGATTATCGATCAAAAATCTGACACTGAGCCACAAAAGGAGATACTATTACAGATGACACAAAATTTGCTCAAAGGGACAAGTTTAAAGGAGCCCCTTAAAGAGAAAAGAGAGTTGGAAAGGTGGAGAGGTTTAGGGAGAGAATTCCAAAACTGAGGGTCTAGGCAGCTGGAAGGATTGCCACCAACCATGGGCTAAAATTGTAGGGAGTAGTGGCATAAATGGTTATGTTACAGCAATAGTAATCCAAAGGCCTGGACGACTGATGCGGAAACATGAGTTCAAGGGCTCAACTTAAAACTCCCACTGGAGGTTGGAACAGAAGTGGGTGGGGGATAAAAATATTGGTTGGTTTCCTGATGCCCCTCCTGAAACCGGTAAGTTTCACCAGGGTGGGAGAAGGGCAGCCCAGTCCATTAACAGTGCCAATAAAACTTGTTACAGAGCTTATTGAGAGATAGTTAAGGGGCATATTCTGATTTTGATGGGGTCACTGGCTGCACGCATTGTCAGCGGAAGACGTGATGAATGTAGGCAGACAGGCAGCGGGAAGCTAGTCATGGCTGCTCCAGGGAATTATGTGGGCCCATGAAAGGTGAAAGGTGCAGAAAAGACTTGGCCATTGGGAAACAGATGCCATTGGCTCAGCACAGGTGGCAGGGAAAGTGGACAGTAAGAGCTCGGGCAATACAGGGTGTCATCACCCTTTCGGATCTCAGGGGCAAAAAACCATGGTGAAAGGCTGCCAAATACAGAAGTTGGTGGGGGGGGGGGGGCACCTGAGCACAAGGAAGGCAGCAATTGGAAATGGGGCCTGACTCTCAGATTTTGGACCTAGTGGTGATGAGGGACAATACCCTCCACAGGGCCTTGGGTATGGGGGGGTAGAGAAGAGGGATCAGGACCAGGAAGACAATGGAGGTCATACCCTCACCGTAGGATCTACTGTCGAAGAAGGAGCTATCTTGAGATGATGAAAAACCAGTGCTGCAACATACAGCAACTATCTAGGCAGATGATCACTTAGATTTGTTCCCTTGTCACCAAAGACCTCACATCTTGCAGTAAAAACAAAAAATACGAGAAAAATTCAGCAAGCCTGGCAGCATCTGCGGAGAGAGAAACAGAGTTAATGTTTCAAATCCGTATGACTCTCCTTCAGAGCTAATGGGAAGTAGAAATGTGACGGATTTTATACTGTTTAAGAAGGGGTGGAGTAGATGGAGCAAGATAGAAGGTCATGGATAAGTGGGAGCTAAGGAGAAATTGACAAAGATGTCATGGACACAAAACAAAGGGAGTGTTAACGGTAGTGGTAAAGACAAAAGAAGGTGCTGTTAGTGGCATAAAGGTAAGAGCATAATGTGTTAATAGCAGAACAAGAGTCAGTGCTCTGTGAAAGCACAACATAGAAACCAATGACAGATGGCTCTGTGGGGGTGGGGGTTTGGAGAAAAAGGATAAACAAAATAAAAAATGAAAACAAAAAGCAAAATTAAAAAAAAACAAAAAAAATTGGATTAAAAAAAGGGGTAAAGATGGAGGATACAGTTCATGGTCTAAGTCGTTGAACTCAATGTTAAATCCAGAAGGCTGTAAAGTACTAATCGGAAGATGAGGTGCTGTTTCTCCAGCTTGAGTTGGGCTTCACTGGAACATTGCAGCAGACCAATTATAGGTCAGAATGCTCCTCAAGGTCACTGTGGCCTTGAATTCCTTTGCTTCTGACTCCTTTCAAGAATCAGCTGTGGACCTTGGTGACATTTTGCATATGGCTGGACAGCACTGAATTTTGCAGGTCACTGATGCCCTATTTGCAAGAGCAGAACATTCCGCTCATTTCACTACAGATGCGATCTCACACACACAGAGGGCATGGGGATTTGCCGCCATCACTGGGTTTCCACAGTATCAGATATCATCAATTGCACCCATGTGGCCATCAAAGCACCCAGTGACTGGCCAACAGATTCATCAAAAGAAAACGTTTCCATTTCCTCAATGTTCAGCTGGTCGATGACCTTAACAAGAACTTCCTGTATGTTTGTGCACCCAGCAGCTGCCTTAACTTCTTCATATTCCACCAGGCCACTGCAGATCTTCGCTCCATCCCCCCAAATCCTGTGGATGGATTTTAGGGGACAAGGGATATCCATTGAAGAGATGGTTACTTACTCCTCTCTGGCAACATGAGGCAGAAGTGCTACAAATAAAGCCATCTGCGCTCTCAGCCATCCATTGAGCAGACCATCGCTCTTCTGAAGATACAGTTCCAGTGCCTGAGCTGGTCGGGTGGAGCAATACACTCCTGCGAGGTTCTCAATCACTTTGATTGTCTGCTGTTCTCTCCATAACATGGCCCTCCAGGGAAATATAGAGCTTGAACAGCATGAGACCCTGGAAGGACAAAGCACATTGGAATTGGAGCAGGATACAGAAGAGGAGATAGAGGGGGATGTTGCAGGATACCAAGGTACCCTGGCTGCACATGCGGCTGGATGGTCTCAGTGTAGGACTCATGGGTCTTACCAGGATGCCACTAACTTTAGGAAGATCTCAATGCCAAAGATCATCTGATCCAGGCTTTCTACAACTGAACCTCTCTGATCCAGAATGAACAGCATATCATGGAACTCACTCTAAGGTGCATGCACTAACACTTCCATTGAAGATGCAGCCTGTAACATGTAAACCCTTACCATCAATGAAGGAGGCATATCCGCCCAGAAGGTTCACCGTCAACATAGATGGGTCCTTGCTCACCTTCACCACTTCATACCTCTTGTCCTGCCATTCGTAAAAGGAGGTTCACACGTCTGGCTTCATTTATCCATATTTACATGGTGCTCATAAAGGAAAGCAGTGCACAATTACAGGTAGAAGAAACTCCAGTGGTCCACTTAGTGCTGTGCCCAACTTGTTGGCCTCCACACTAGGATGCTGTTACATGATCTCCCCTCGTAGCCTTGGAGGTGATGGATACAGCCTGTTGACTTGTTTTTGCCTGCACCTGAGATGCACGTGGCTGTTGTCTTCATCGTGGAGTGCCCATAGGGGCATCTCCAGAGGCTTGCACCAAACCAGGGGCAGCCTCTGTCACGGGGCCTTGCTGCATAGATGCTCTGTCTGTCACAGGGAACACGAATGTTGATGATAATGATGATGACACCTCTGGGCGAGGTACCCTCATAGTCTTGGTTTACCTTCAGCCCTTGGATGATGCTCTGAAAGGCTGGAAGGGAGCACCAGCTGGGGCACAACTGGATTCCGTTCCGGCTTACCCTGCACCAAAGACGCCACTGGATGGTCCAGGCTACGTTGTGTGGAAAGCATCCTGTGCACATCATTGAGCAGTTCCTGCATATAGCCCTCCATATGGTTGGCCACTCTGTCAATGGAGGAGCTCATGCTCTCAAAGCCCTGGGCTATGGTGGAGCACATGAGCTGGATGGACTTCTCCATTCTCAGCCCATGACCCCGCACTGCCTCAGGGAACTCTACCATTTGAAAATACGTCTGTTGCTGCTGATCTGGGTAGGTCCAGTGACTCCTGAGGCCCTGCATCTCTGCGCAAATGAATAGCACTGTGTCTGTCCTCCACCATTCAACGAGTACTGCCAATGGCTGTTTCTGCCTCTAGCACCTCCTACTGCACATTATTACCATGTTCATCACCCAGTGCTATCTTATCTAACCAAGCGTGAGGAACCACTGTTACAGACAAGGGAGAGTTGATAGGATGGTTCCCTCTTGAATGACTGAAGGCTGATGTGTTTTAAAAGAAAAGTGTTGAAACTCTCTGAGTGCTGTAACTCTGAAGGACAGACAACTAACAGGTTTTCTCATAAGTTTTAAAAAAGGATAAAAATTTATTACTCAACACCCGAAATGTATACACAACAGCACCCAGTCTCACACACACACACACACACATACACACACACACATGAGAACTGGCCTCGGAGAGAAGAAGCCTTTGCAGTGCTGAGACTTTCCAAAGCAACTCAGTATTTGGAATGATGGAGGACGGGGTGAAGAGTACTCAAATAATGTACGCATGCTGCCTCTAATCACCAACTCCATCACGGATGCCTAATTTTCATTGCCTGACTTCCTCATGGTCTGCGACCCTGGCATTGTACATAGCTCCCTCCTCCCTCCTCCATGGCAGTGATAACATGTAGGATGGTAACCTTTGCTCATATCTGGGCCCATTTGTGGACATTATGAGCCCGTTTCTCTTGCAAGGACAAAAGAGAGGCTCTGCTGGCCTCTATTGCTAATGCCAGCTGCTTCTATTCATTTGAAGTTGCATGTCCCATGATGACAGATCCTCAGCAGCATTATTCTCATGGGAGGTGGTGGTGCAGTGGTATTGTCAATGGGCTACTAATCCTGAGACCCAGATGGTGAAATTCGAATTCCAATAAAAATCTGGAATTAAAAGTCTAATGATGACCATGAAACCATTGCCAAATGACTGTCGTGAAAACCCATCTGGTTCACCAATGTCCATTAGGGAAGGAAATCTGTCGTCCCTACCTGGTCTGGCCTACATGTGACTCCAGACCTACAGCAATGTGGTTGACTCTTAAATGCCCTCTGAAATAGCGTAGCAAGCCACTCAGCTGTATAAACTGCTAAAAAGCCAATAAGGAATAAAACTGGATGGACCACTTGGCATTGATCTAGGCACCAGAAATGAGAACGGCAAACCCTGTCGACTCTGCAAAGTCCTCCTAACATCAGGGGGCTAGTGCCAAAATTGGGAGAGCTGTATCACAGATTAATCAAGCATTAGCCTCACATTATCATACTCACGGAATCATACCTTACAGATCATGTCCCAGGCACCATCATTACCTTCCCTGGGTAGGTACTGAGTTGGCAGCACAGTGGTATACAGTCAGGAGGGTGTTGCGTGGGGTGTCCTCAACATATACTCCGGACCCTAAGAAGTCTCATGGCACCAGGTCAAGGAAACCTCCTGCTGATTACCACATACTGTCCTCCCTCAGCTGATCAGTGAGTACTCCTCCATGTTGAGCACCACTTGGAGGAAGCACTGAAGGTGGCAAGGGCGCAGAATGTACTCTCGGTGTGGGATTTCAATGTCTATCACCAAGAGTGGCTCAGTAGTACCACTACTGATCGAGCTAGCTAAGTCATAAAGGACATAGCTGCTAGATTGGGCCTGTGGCAGGTGGTGAGGGAACCAATAGAAGGAAAAACCATACTTGACCTCATCCTCACCAATCTGCCCGCCGCAGATGCACCTGTCCATGACAGTATCAGTAGGAGTGATCATCGCACAGTTGTTTTGGAGACGAAGTCCCACCTTCACTTTGAGGATGCTCTCCATCTTGTTGTGTGGCACTATCACCGTGTTAAATGGGACAGATTTCGAACAGATTTAGCAACTCAAGACCAGGCATACATGAGGCACTGTGGGCCATCAGCAGCAGCAAAATTGTACTCAACCATAATCTGCAACCTCATGGCCTGGCATTTCCCCATATCTTCCAGTACCACCAAGGCAGGGGGTCAACCCTGATTCGATAAGGAATGAAGGAGGGTACGCCAAAAGCAGCATTAGGCACACCTAAAAATGAAGTGTCAACTTGCTGAAGCTACAACTCAGGACTACTTGCATGCAAAACAGTGCAAGGAGCATGTGATAGGCAGAGCTAAGCGATCCCACAATCATCGGACCAGATCTAAGCTCTGCAGTACTGCCACATCCAGTCAGGAATGGTGGTGGACAATTAAATAACTCGCTGGCAGAGGAATCTCCACAAATACCCCTGTACCCAATGATGGGGGCCCTCAGCATATCAAGTAAATGCCCTAGCCAAGTTGTTCCATTACAGCTACAACACTGGCATCTACCCGGCAATATGGAAATTTGCTCAGGTATGTCCCCTACACAAAAAGCAGGACAAATCCAACTTGGCCAATTGCCACCCCATCAGTCCAGTCTCAATCATCAGTAAAGTGATAGAAGAGGCCATCACAGTGCTATCAAGTGGTACTTGCTTAGAAATAGCCTGCTCACTGATGCTCAGTTTGGGTTCCACCATGAGCACTCAGCTCCTGACCTCATTACTAACTTGCTTCAAACATGGGCAAAAGAGCTGAACTCTTGAGGTGAGGTAAGAGTGACTGCCCTTGACATCAAGATAGCATTTGACCAAGTGTGGCATCAAGGACACCTAGCAAAACTGCAGTCAATGAGAATCAGGGGGAAAACTCTCCGCTGGTTGGAGTCATACTTAGCACAAAGGAAGATGATCATAGTTGTTGGAGATCAATCATCTCAGCTCCAGGACATCACTGCAGGAGTTCCCCAGGGTAGCGTCCTAGGCTCAGCCATTTTCAGCTGCTTCATCAATGACCTTCCTTCCACCATAAGGTCAGAAGTGGGGATGTTCCTGTAGCAATTAACTCACCTCCTGACTCGCAAAGCCTGTCCTCCATCTACAAGGCACAAGTCAGGAGTGTGACGGAATACTCCCCTCTTACCTGGATCAGTAAGATTCCAGCAACACTCAAGAAGCTTGACACCATACAGGCCAAAGCAGCTCGCTTGATTGGCACCCGTCCACAAACATTCACTTCCTCCACCACTGTCGCACAGTAGCAGCAGTGTGTACCAGCTACAAGATGCTCTGTTTGAATTCAACAAGGCTCCTTTGGCAGCACCTTCCAAACACACGGCTGCTACCATTTAGAAGGACAAGGGTAGCAGATGCTTGGGAACACCGCCACCTGGAAGTTCCCCTCTAAGCCACTTACCATCCTGATTTGGAAATGTATCGCCGTTCCTTCACTGTTGCTGGGTCATAATCCTGGAACTCCCTCCCTAATAGCACTGTGGGTGTACCTATACCACATGGACTGCTGCAGTTCAAGAAGACAGCTCACCACCACCTTCTCAAGGGCAACTAGGGATGGGCAATAAATGCTGGCCTTGCCAGCAATGCCCACATCCCAGAAAAATAATTTTAAGAACTATTATAGGAGATGGCAGCACGTGCTGTAATGTATAGAATTAGTGGCCTCCTTAATGGCATTGTAATTGTTAGCAGCAACTTGTGTAGCTTGTCATTTTAGAGGCTGAACAGTGTGTTGATGTCCATGGTGCCCAAGAGAGAAATGGGGAATTTCTGTTACCTCACTCTGCACCCACCATCTACCACAGCGCCCCCCCCACCTTCATCAACAACTTTGAGCACTCCATGTTACATGGGAATTGCATTCAGCTAATATTTATAGTAGTAGTGATCTATCCAAGGACAGATCCTATGTTCATTTCTCCACGCCTTGCAGTCCTGCACTTTCCTCTTCAGTTGTTTAAATGAGAAAAGTGCAATATGACTAAGGAAGAGAATTTGTGATATGGTTTCCCATTGCCTTCCTCATATGTGCTTTAAGGAAATACAAGTCCTCTTGCTGAAGGATGATCAGCTGTAAGAAACTGTTGGCTCTCAAGGCTCTTGTTTTTCCATCATCATCATCGAAAATTTGTTGGTTCTGCTGTTGGCTACGAACCTGAGCAAGGGAGCCTTAGCTGGGGCAATTTGCAAAAAGTCAGGAACAACCAAACCCTGCGGTCTCAAATGACCCTGCTCCCCAATGTTAGAGGGTAAGAAAATGAATAGACTCTGTAGTTTATACTGGGGTCAGTCCAAGAGTGGATCAGCCTCTGAACCTTTGGCACAGAACAAAAGAATATAAGAAATAGGAGCAGAAGTAGGCCATTCAGCCCCTCAAGCCTACTCCATCATTCAATAAGACCATGGCTGATCTGATTGTGGTCTTAACTCTACTTTCCTGCCTGGCCCCATAACCCTTGACTCCCTTGTCAATCAAAAATCTGTCTAAATCAATCTTGAATATATTCAATGACCCAGCCTCCTCTGCTCTTTGGGGTAGAGAATTCCAAACACTAATAACCCTCTGAGGACAGAAATTCCTCCTCATCTCCATCTTAAATGGGATCCCTTTTTTTGGAACTCTGTTCCCTAGTTCTAGATTCCTCCATGAGTGGGAACATCCTCTCAACATCTACCACTCAAGCTGACTCAGAATCTTATATTTTTCAATAAGATCACCTCACATTCTTCTAAATTCCAATGAATATAGGCCCAAGCTGCTCAACATTTCCTCATTAGACAAACTCCTAATCCCAAAAATCAGCCTCATGAATTCTTTATGAACTGCTTTCCAATGCAAGTATGTCCCTCCCTTAAGTAAGTTGGCAAAAATTGTACACAGTATTTCAGGTATGGTCTCAACAATGCCCTGTAAAGTTGTAGCAAGACTACCCTACTTTCATACTCCATTCCCCTTGCAGTAAGGGCCAACATTCTGCTTGCCTTCCTAATTACTTTGCTTACCTCCATGCTGACTTTTTTGCGATTCATGTACAATGACACCCAGATCCCTCTGTACTGAAGCATTCTGTAGTCTCTTGCAATTTAAATAATATGCTGATTTTCTATCCTTCCTGCCAAAGTGAACAAGTTCACATTTTCCCACATTATACTCCATCTGCCAAATTTTTGCCCACTCGCTATATGTCTTTGCAGACTCTTTGGCCAGGATTTTTCCCTTGTCCAGCGGGTTTGGCGGGGGCGGGCGGGAGTAGTAGGGAAGCCGACCGCCGCCCACGATCGGGGCTGGACTGCGATTTCACAGCCAATTAAAGCCCGTTCAGCATGAAATGCATTCAGAAGCACTCAGCGCTGCCTGTGTTGCAGGGGAGGAGGGCGAGTGCGCAACTTTGTGCATGCGCGTAGGTACGTGCTGGAAAAGCTCCCTGAGCTGCAGTGCTGCCTTAGGAAGATGAAGAGTTTAAGAGTTAAAAATAAACAATTTTAAATTGTTAAAAAAAACATGTCCTCTCACATAAGGCTGCTGACTCCTGGAGCAGGGTTTTTCTCTGAGTGGGCGTGCGCGCGCCTGACCCTCTTGAGTGCAAACTGATGCGTGATGGTGTCAGGCGAGTGTCCCAACGTCATCATGCACTCGCACGATATTTTGGTCGGTGAGCGCATGCAGGAGTCGGCAGCCTACCTGCTGACAATGAAACAGCCTATTAAGGCCATTAAGAGTGTAATTAAATGACATTTTTTGCTGCCCGTCCAACCTTAAGGCCATTTTCTCATTTTAAGAAACTTCATCTAGGGTTGGGATAAGATTTCCAACAGCAATTAAAAATAAAATACAAATTTTAACATTTCTTTAAGAATATGTCCATGCTCATGTGACAGAGTCACATAAGAGGACATGTTTTTTAACAATTTAATATTGTTTATTTTTAATTCTTAAGCTCTTCATCTCCCTGAGGCAGCTCTGTGCCTCAGGTAGCATTTCCAGTGCACATATGCGTGCATGCATGAAGCTGCGCGCTTGCCCTCCCCCCCAACACAGGAAGCACTGCGCGCTGCCTCGTGCATTTCACACTGGGCAGGCCTTAATTGGGCCGCTAGGGTGAAATCGCCGTCTGGCCCCAATCGTGGGTGCAGTCGGCTTCCCGGCTGGTCCCGCCTGCCTCCCCTGAGCCCGCCCGATGAGGGAAAAATCCTGGCCCCGTCGTGCACCCACCAACAGAAATATCGCGCAAGCGTGCGATGATGTCGGGATGCTCGCCCGCCATCATCGCGTGTCATTTTATACTCGAACTGGTCAGCCACGTGCCTGCCCGCTCAGCGAAAAATCCTGCCCTTTGTATTCTCCCCACAATTTGCATTCCTACCCATCCTTGTATCACCAGCAAATTTGGCTACAACATAAGTTGGTCCCTTTATCGAAGTCAATAATATGGATCGTAAATTGTTGAGACCCCGGCGTTGATTCCTATGGTACTCCACTAGTTACAGTTTGCCATCCTGAAAATGAACTACTTATCCTGACCCTTTGTTTCCTGTTAGTTAGCCAGTCCCCTACCAATGCTAATATATCATCCCCAATATTATGAGCTCTTATCTTTTGCAGTAACGTTTTATATGGTACCTTATAAAGCGCCTTTTGGAAATCCAAAAGCACTACATCTACCGGTTCCCCTTTATTCCTCTTGCTAGTTACATCCTCAAAGAACTCTAATACTTTTGTCAGGCACGATTTCTCTTTCATAAAACCATAATGATTCTGTCAGTATTATGATTTTCAAAATGTCGTACTACTCCTTCTTTAATAATGGATTCTAACATTTTTCCAATGACAGACATTAGGCTATATAGGCTAACTGGCCTATAGTTTCTTGCTTTCTGCCTCCCCCCTTTCTTAAGCAGGTGTATTACATTTGCGGTTTTCAAATCTGCTGGAACCTTTCCAGAATCTGGGGAGTTTTGGAAGATTACAGCCAATGTGTCCACTATTGCTACTGCCATTTCTTTGAGACCTTGAATGTGGGCCATCAGGTCCAGGGGACTTGTCAGCCTTAAGTTGTATTAGCTTTCCCATTGCTTTTTCTTTGGGGGTAGTGATTGTTTTAAGTTCTTCCCTCCCTTTTACCTCTTGATTTTCTGCTACTCTTGGGATTCCTTTTGTGTCATCTACTGTGAAGAGAAATGCACAATACTTGTTTGAAGTCTCTGCCATTTCCTCACTTCCCATTAGGAATGCCCCAGTGTCAGCCTCTAAGGGCCCAAAGCTTACTTTAGCTACTCTTTTCCTTTTTTTTATACTTGCAGAAACTTTTACTGTCTGGTTTTATATTTCTTGCTTGTTTTCTCTCATTGTCCAATTCCTCATTTATTATTTTTGAATCATTCTTTGCTGATTTCTGAAACTTTCCCAATCTTCTAGCCTCCCACTAATTTTTGCAACACTGGTTGCCTTTTCTGTCAATTTGATACCACCCTTAATTCCCTTAGTTAGCCACAGATAGTGCATTCTTCTGATAGTGTACCATTATGACAAATAGCCTGATGAAACTTTGGTTTCAGTTGATATAAAGAAAAGGAATACAGAACAGCAAGTTTCCAATCAGCCTATACTGAAAATAGTCTCAACAACAAGTGGGCAGAACAATAGAGGTTGAAATTTCTTTGATCATATTTATATAAATTTTCTACACTGATGGGAATTTTATGTGCAAGTTTCTTGTGCATCTTTCTTGACTATGCTGGTTTGTAAAACCTATAATAAAACACGTGGAAATTCAACATAATCAATATGGGGCCAAGGAAATATGAGCAGATTATAAAAGTGCCATGCATATACCATTCCTTAGCATGAGGTTTGGAAGTTGGACATGTATGCAAACTGCTTCTGTCTTTTTTTTGATAAACTGCTTTATTCAGACCTTCACTGAATTCCAATATCTTAGCATTGTCTTTATTTCTACAGAGTCCACAACTCTGATAAGTGCTAACATCAAGGAAGTGGTATCTTCTCTGCATTAATTGATACAGCATGCAGCAACTGCAATAGGGCATGCAGTAGATCCTCAAATAGGAGGCAGACATGGAACACTCCATGTGGAATGTCAGACTGCAGCAAGGACAGATTGGAGGACACCTTGAATTATATTTTCCATATATAAAAACAAAAAACTGCGGATGCTGGAAATCCAAAACAAAAACAGAATTACCTGGAAAAACTCAGCAGGTCTGGCAGCATCAGCGGAGAAGAAAAGAGTTGACATTTCGAGTCCTCATGACCCTTCAACAGAACTGAGTGAATATTAGGAGAGGGGTGAAATCATTTCTTTCACGCCAACTCTTTTCTTCTCCGCCGATGCTGCCAGACCTGCTGAGTTTTTCCAGGTAATTCTGTTCTTGTTTTGTTTATTATACTTTCCATTGCTGATTAATGCAGTGGCTCAGGTTTTCCAGAATTTGGTGGCTAACATTACACCGACTATCCAACCCGTGTCTGGGGCCATCGCTACAGGGTAAGTGGAAGGGTTGTGGTTTCATTTCAAGAGTTTGATGCTCCCAGCTCTGAAGGAAACACCACTTGCCATGGCTCCAGCCTTCACCCTCATATCACTACATTCATGGAACAAGGAAGGCAAGACCAGGCTGCACAGATCTCCATTTAGGGGCACATCCAGCAGCAGCTCCATATCAGGATTTTTTATTCCCCTGGGACAAGACTCCAGTGTTACACCAGAGATGCACTGAGCCAACGTCAAAGATTGTGCAAATGAAAAAATACCCAATGCTATACCACCGGTCAGTGCTGGGGAGAATCATCAGGTGGAAGTGACTCCTCTGGGGTGCCATGTCGAATACATTTTCTATTTTCCTAGATAGAGGGTGAGGTTTCACAGTCCAGTCACAACGGGGGTGGGACCGTAAAACGCGGCAAGCCGTTCAAAAGTCCATCAACCTCGGGAAGCCTGTAAAATCCTGCCAGCTTAAAATTCCACACAGAAATTCTAGGGAGTATTCTGAATATCCTGCTGTATTTCCAGCGATATGGCTTAAATGGTGTCAGATTAGATGGGTGCATATGTAAATTCCAGTTATTAGTAATATTATTATTGATGAAAAATAACAGCTAGAATGAAAAGTAGATGAACGGTTCCTCTCAGCTCAGCACACTTAATGCTTGTTTATCAAATTCTTGATCATCAATTCCACTCCAACACAGAGATAAAAACAAGAAAACTGCGGATGCTGGAAATCCAAAACAAAAACAGAATTACCTGGAAAAACTCAGCAGGTCTGGCAGCATCGGCGGAGAAGAAAAGAGTTGACGTTTCGAGTCCTCATGACCCTTCGACAGAACTTGAGTTCGAGTCCAGGAAAGAGCTGAAATATAAGCTGGTTTAAGGTGTGTGTGTGGGGGGCGGAGAGATAGAGAGACAGAGAGGTGGAGGGGGTTGGTGTGGTTGTAGCGACAAACAAGCAGTGATAGAAGCAGATCATCAAAAGATGTCAACAACAATAGTACAATAGAACACATAGGTGTTAAAGTTAAAGTTGGTGATATTATCTAAACGAATGTGCTAATTAAGAATGGATGGTAGGGCACTCAAGGTATAGCTCTAGTGGGTTTTTTTTTTATATAATGGAAATAGGTGGGAAAAGGAAAATCTTTATAATTTATTGGGAAAAAAAAGAAGGGGGAAACAGAAAGGGGGTGGGGATGGGGGAGGGGACTCACGACCTAAAGTTGTTGAATTCAATATTTGAATTCAATGTTTGAATTCAAACTGGGCGACCGCTTTGCAGAACACCTGCGGTCTGTCCGCAAGAATGACCCAAACCTCCCTGTCGCTTGCCATTTTAACACTCCACCCTGCTCTCTTGCCCACATGTCTGTCCTTGGCTTGCTGCATTGTTCCAGTGAAGCCCAACGCAAACTGGAGGAACAACACCTCATCTTCCGACTAGGGACTTTACAGCCTTCCGGACTGAATATTGAATTCAACAACTTTAGGTCGTGAGTCCCCTCCCCCATCCCCACCCCCTTTCTGTTTCCCCCTTCTTTTTTTTCCCAATAAATTATAAAGATTTTCCTTTTCCCACCTATTTCCATTATATAAAAAAAAACCCACTAGAGCTATACCTTGAGTGCCCTACCATCCATTCTTAATTAGCACATTCGTTTAGATAATATCACCAACTTTAACTTTAACACCTATGTGTTCTATTGTACTATTGTTGTTGACATCTTTTGATGATCTGCTTCTATCACTGCTTGTTTGTCGCTACAACCACACCAACCCCCTCCACCTCTCTGTCTCTCTATCTCTCCGCCCCCCACACACACACCTTAAACCAGCTTATATTTCAGCTCTTTCCTGGACTCGAACTCAAGTTCTGTCGAAGGGTCATGAGGACTCGAAACGTCAACTCTTTTCTTCTCCGCCGATGCTGCCAGACCTGCTGAGTTTTTCCAGGTAATTCTGTTTTTGTTTTCCACTCCAACACAGCCCAATTTAAAAGTTTCAAAATTATGTAACAGACTGCCATTAGAAAGCTTTCTGTGTTAATCATTTAGTTTCAACTATTCCCCATGAAAGAAAATCAGGTTTAACTTGTGTCCCTGTAATCCTCAGCACCGACTGAATTGTGTATCTGTTAACCATAGGCAGAATTTTCCGTTTGATGTGTTGAGCCCCATACGTGCTTTAAATGACACGCGGTGGTGTTGGGCGAGCGTCCTGATGTCACCGCGCGCCATCGTGATATTTCGCTGGGCGGGTACGCGATGAAGTCTGCGGGAGCTACCTTTGAAGACCTGCCATTAATTAACGGGCTAGTTAAAGCCCTTTAGTCTTCAATTGATGCCGATTTTTCGGCGCCTGTGCAATCTTTGGTTTGGCTCATGGGCTCAATGGGCAGGCAGGTATGAGACATTTGTATTAACCTCATCCATGGACTGGATAAGAGGGCTCACTGGGGTCGTGAATCTGGTCTGTGAAGTATTTATTGGAGAAAGTTTTTTAAACTTGCCTGTATGATCTGCAATACTTCAGAATGCATCCCAGCAGCTTTTTCTGAACTCTTAACCTTCAAGTTAGCATTCTGCAATGAGGAATCTTTTCCAGGCCTACAGGTTTCAGGAAGCCTTCCCTTAGCCTGGGAATGGGAGCTGATCTGTCCACTGGAGGAATCTTGTCTGAGGAGGAAGGGAGGGTTAGAAGGAAGAGGAGGCCAGGAGTGCACATTCAGCCTCTAGGGGAGCCACGTTTGGGAGGCCAGGCGCAGACACAAGTGGCACAGAGCCAAGAGGTAGTCCAAGGAGGAAGGAGCTGCAGAAAACACCACTAACCTGCTGCCAGGGTATACAGGCGGCAAAGCAACTACCTCAGTATGATAGAGGTGCAGTGCTGAAGGAGACTTCGTCTGTCAAGGGAGACAGTGAACTATATCTATCAGATGATAGGGCCTGGGATCTCCGCTAACTGTGTGGGTGGACACGCCAAGCCAGTGGCTCTGAAGGTCACAGCTGCCCTCCACTTCTATGCCTCTGGTTCCTTCCAGGGCTTGGTGGGTGATCTTTGCAGTGTCTCCCAAATAGCTATACACACGTGTGTCAAGCAGGTCACAGACGCTCTGTCCAGGTGTGCATTGACCTTCATCCACTTCCGTTGGGACTAGGCAAGCCAGACACAGCGAACCAGAGGCTTCGCGGCCATTGCTGGCTTCCCCCGTGTCCAGGGTGCTATAGACTGTACACATGTGTCCATCAAGGTGCCAGCAGGTGAGCCCAGTGCCTTCGTCAACAGGAAGGGCTTCCACTCCATGAACGTGCAGATAGTGTGTGACTACAGGACGCTGATTCTACAAATCTGTGCAAGGTACCCAGGCAGCTCCCACAATGCCTACATTCTCAGACACTCCCAGGTGCTGGGGCTCTTCAGTGCTCCAGCCCGGCTGGATGGATGGCTGCTGGGTGACAAGGGCTATCTGCTCAGGAGATTGCTCATGACACCTCTCCGCCATCCAAGAACAGAAGCTGAGCAGCGGTACAACAGGAGCCAGGGCACCACAAGGGCTGTGGTGGAGAGAACCATTGGTCTTCTTAAGATGCGCTTCCGATGCCTGGACCGTTCGGGGGCGCATTCCAGTACCCCCAGATCATGTGTCGGTGATAGTGGTTGCATGCTGCACTCTCCACAATCTTGCACTGGAAAGGGGGGATTCAGTGGACGATGAAGACTTCGACGCAGTGGCTGCGGCTGCACACGACGAGTCCAGCAGTAATTCTGAGGATGAGCACGTACAGGGAAATGCTGAGGGGGTAGACGCTGACCCGGGAATACTCCAAGGAGGCAGGGACACCTGGGAGGCTTTAATTCAACAAACCTTCAGTTATCCCACCACGGATGGATCACCAGGACAAGCCCGGGCTGCTGCCTCGATATTCGACACCTAAGTGCAAAATCTGCCAGGTCATCAGCACTAACTAAGAGCCTTATATATAAAGATGAATATCCAAATAAATACTCATGACATTTTTCTTAAACATACACGTGCAGAAGAAACGAGGCACCCTCAGCCATGGTCACACATCTGGCATTTAATGTGTGAATCAGAAGTTTTCACAATTATTAAACAATAGTGTAAACAATCCAAAACAAATTATAAGGACCTAATCTTGGGCCAACAGAAAAGCACCAGTGAAAAACCCATGGTATTGCCTAATGTGCCTTATGTTTTTGTTTCCGGTTGCTACGTCTTGGTGCTGCTCCATCGCTGGGAGTGGAATCTGAGACAGCCTGCTGACTCTGCTGTCCTGTTGGCCTTGATGACCTTGGCGGCTGTCCTCTGGCCTGTGGAGCCTGTGCTGGCCCCGCCTGCGAGGGAGCTGCCAGTTCCAGAGCTGGCATCTCCCCAGTCGTCGCAGCCTCACCGGATGCAATGGTCATTGGGAGAGGGGCGGATGAGCTGGTGCCCTCATCCGGAGCGCCCTGAGAGGTGCCTTCAGAGACGACAGGCAGCTGCTGCGCCAACGTGAGGTCACCTCGGACATCCCTGCTCACCGTGGATGGATGGGCACCGAGCTGGGAAACTTGATGCCCTCACCATCTCCCACACTGGCAATTACTAGCTGAGGCCAATGCCGATGTGAGGGCTTGCTGGTCAGAGAGCATCCTCTGGTGCGTCTCCCAGAGGAGCCTCTCCATGAGAGTCGCCACTCTCCATGAAGGATGCTTGGCACTTGGACATGTGGCTCATTGCTTCAGTGATCATTTGCGTAGACTCCTCCACCACGGAGACCAAGCCAAGCATAGCCTCATGTGTATCCCCCAGATGCTCCCACACACCCGGTCGCATTTCCTGCGCTTGCTGCATCACAGACGACTCCAGAGGAATATCACCAGGCACTGACTGAGCATGTGCCTGGTCCCCTGCAGTCCTCAGACAGCTTGTGCCATGGTCTTTGTCTGTCTCTGCCAGTTCCTCCAGCAACTGTGAAGTGCCCTCACCGCTGTGCCCTGGGACAATAGCCGATGTTCGAATCACCACCGAGGTGCTAGTATCTGTGCTGGTGTCTGCCTGGCAGAGATGGTGTGATGCTGGTGAGACTTCAGGGCCCTCAGGTGTAAGAGGGGGCCTCTGCTGCTCCTCCTCCCGGCCCTGCTCCAATGATGCTGAAAGGAAGAACAAGAACAGCGGACCAGTTAGCGTGCAGACACTGACAAACTTCATCCCTGTCCCCCTGGCTCATTATGCGCTCAACCTTCCAAAACCAATGGCCCAGCAATGTTGCACAATAACTAATGTAACAATCTTCAGTGCTATGGCTGTTGGGAGGACAATGTGGGCCTCACTGTCGGGCATAAATACCTGACTGTGTCACCCCAGCCTCACAGACACCAGCAGACCTGGGTACATGACGTCTCTCCAGCTCCAGGGCCTCCCGCTCGAAGCAGCTTAATATGGAGAGCTGTGTCTGGCGGCTTCCAGTCCTCACAAGCTCGGCTGTGTTATTCTTCTCCTTAAAAAGAGAGAAGAGCATTGATTAAGGCAAATTGCACATGGACCCTGCTCACACACAGCCCACCCCAACCAGGGTGGAGCATATCAGGCCTCCAATGCCTCCTCACCCTGCTGCTGCTGATCACTCAGACCAAGATGCTAGGCCTGCTCCCCACACCCCCATGCTGCCTACATCACATTAGGAACCACACAGTATTTCCTCCCATAGCAAGGAGGCACAAGCACGTGCAGGTAATAGGACAGCAGATGGTTCTTTGCCGCGACACATTGAGGCTCCCCTTCCACCAGCTCATCACCCTGACTAGGACATCTCCTGGAATTCTGAGTCTGCGTCTAGCTGCAGCTCCTCCAAGGTGCTCCCAAACCAGTCATGTGCGACTAAGAACAACACATGGTGTTGAGGAAATCTCATCTCCTCATGACCCACTCAGGCTGACCTCAGCATGGGCACTATCTGCTTGGCCACTTAGCAAAGGAAAAATGTCCTAAATGATTCAGTGCAGTCATGACAGTAAGACTTGCGGGGGGGTGGGGGGGTGGTGGGGTGCCTCAGAGGGTAAGGCTACCTGCTGGGTTAAATGCCCAATGCCAACATGGTACTCACCCTGCCAGAGCGCAACAAATCGTTGAAGTGCTTGCGGTACTAGATCCAGATGTGTCACACCATGTTGCGGGAGCTCACCACCTCCTCCCAGGCATGTTTGGTCATGTGGGGAGGCCTCCTCGCCCTATCCTGGGGGATCAACACCTCCTGCCATGCTGCCCGACTCCTCTGACCTACCCTGCAGCCTGCCCTGCTCCTCTATGGCCTACCCTGCAGCCTGGCCTGCACACCCAAACCCCTCTGGTGCGGCCTAGAACTGGCCATTGTCACCAACCTACAGAAGGCTGCCAGGCCTTCTTTTAAACAGACTGCCGAGTCGCCATTGGACCTGGCGGTAAATACACACCCGCCGCCACTCGCACATTCCCACTATCCATGGGAGTCAGCAAATACGCTGGGAGGGCCTTAATTGGCCTGCCCGCGTAAATGGCGGAGTGGACCCTATCGCGGGTGGCAATCGAGTCTGTGCCCACCCATCCCCGCTCCCGCCACTCCCCCTGGCCCATCTGAATAAATCAACAGAATGAACTGGAGTTGGTCTGCTGATTGCACTGGGCTTCCACAAGTGAAGGCCCGTCGCTCTCAGAAATATGCAAATACTCCTTTTGTGCAAATACATCCAAAAATTAAAATGGCAGATTTGAGTATTTATTAAAGAGCAGCAATATAAAAAGCAGGTTTAGATTTTGATCAACTTCTGGTCTTACCTTTTCAACCTTCGCTTGGGTCCTAATGGTTTTAAGTTTCAAATGAAATTAAACGCTCACAATTTGTTATTTACCTTGTCAGATCTTTAGCGGGTAGTAGAAGATTGCAAAAGTTGCATGTCATCTTAATAATACAGCAGCGCTCTCTAGTGTTCCTCTCTAGACATACAAATCTAACATCACTGTATGTGGGAGTTTTAGTATTTCATTCTACAAAAACAGAATTTTTTCATTAAATAGATTAAAACCAAAGTAATTTTGATTTAATTTTAAAGCTATGTATATTTGTTCTGAGTTTTAGTTGGTCAGCTATAGTGTGTTCTATTGAATTGACTGGAAAAGGATAATTAACAACAGAAAGGTGTACAACTGCAATGAAAAAGAAGCAGGAAGGAAGAGGGGCAAATAAAATTAATTTTAAAATTTGTTAACTCTCTTCAAAAAATTCACAATCCGAAGGAAGGAGATCTACACTTGTAACATTTAATTTGCACAGAGAGCAGACAGTCATTAACATTTCTCACAACAATAAAAGGTTGTCATGACAAGGAGTTGAATTTACAGCCCCATGTGAGTGGGCTGGCAGGTTGGGGGAGTCTTGAAATGGGGTGCCATGGCAGTGGGATTTTGCCTGTCACCGTTTCACCTTGCATTAGAGGCGACATTTAAAAAGTAGCTATCTGGTAAAGTTCAGCGTACACAACATCTTTAGCAGCGTTAGCCTTGCTGATATTTTTACAGCAAATTCCGACCTGTTATATATCACCCTAATTAAGATTAATTATTGTATAATTATGCATTGTAATCTTGCATTGGAGGCAGTTCAAAGGAGGTTTACTAGATTGATAACTGAAATGAGTTGTCTTAGGAGGAAAGGTTGGACAGACTGGGTTTGTTTCCACTGGAGTTTAGAAGAGTGAGGGATGATTTGATTGAAGTATACAAGGTCCTGAACGGCCTTGACAAGGTGGATGTTGAAAGGATGTTGCCTCTTGTGGGTGAATCCAGAACTAGGGGACACTGTTTTAAATTAGGGGTCGCCCTTTTACGACAGAGATGAGGAGAAATATTTTCTCTCAGAGGGTTGTGCGACTTTGGAACTCTCAGCCTCAGAAGATGGTGGAGGTGGGGTCATTGAATATTTTTAAGACAGAGGTAGATAGATTCTTGCTAGGCAAGGGAATCAAAGGTTATTGGGGTTAGATGGGAATTTGGAAATCGAAACTTGAGCAGATCAGCCATGATCTTATTGAATGGCAGAGCAGACTCAAGAGGCCGAATGGTCTACTCCTGTTCCTATTTCTTAAGTTCTCATTGAAACCAATGAACATACATTGAGGTCAGTTAAATATTTCACACAACATAAAAATAAGTTGTTTGGAGATTAATCAAATATAATTATAAATGAAATAATGTTGAATATCAAACATGTAAAACCACCAATTTAGGCAGTGAATTCCAGATGCCCGCCACCCCCTGGGTGAAAAAGTTTCCCCTCATGTCCCCTATAATCCTTGTACAAATCACCTTAAACTTATGCCCCTGGTAATTGACTCCTCAGCTAGGGGAAACAAGTCTTTCCTGTCTACCCTATCTAGGCCCCTCGTAATTTTGTACATCTCAATTAGGTCATCTCTCAGCCTCCTCTGTTTGAAGGAAAACAACCCTAGCCTATCCAATCTTTCTTCTTAGCTGCAATTTTCAAGCCCTGGCAACATTCTTGTAAATCTCCTCTATACTCTCTCCAGAGCAATTATGTCCTTCCTGTAATGTGATGACCAGAACTGTACACAAAATTCCAGCTGTTGCCTAACTAGCACTTTATACAGTCCCAACATTACATCTCTGCTTTTGTATTCAATACCTCATCCAATAAAGGAAAACATTCCATAAGCTTTCTTTCCCACCTTATCCACCTGTCCTGCCACCTTCAAGGACCTGTGGACATACACTCCAAGGTCTCTCACTTTCCCAGCCCCTCTCAATACCATTCCATTTATTAAGTATTTCCTTGCTTTGTTTGCCTACCCCAATGCACTACCTCTCACTTCTTTGGATTGAATTCCATTTGCCATTCTTCTGTCCACTTAACCAACCACTGATATAATTCTGGAGACAACAGCTATCCTCTTCACTATCAACTACGTGGCCATTTTTTGTGCCATCTGCAAATTTCCCAATAATGCCTCCCACATTCAAGTCCAAATCATTAATACATGCAACAAACAGCAAGAGTCCCAACAATGAGCCCTGTGGAATACCACTGGAAACTAGTTTCCACTTACAAAAACATCCATCAACCATTACCCTTTGTTTCCTGTCACTGAGCCAATTTTGGATCCAACTTGCCACCTTCCCCTGTATCACTTAGTTCTCACTTCTCTGACCAGTCTGCCATGTGGGACCTTGTCAAATGCCTTACTAAAATCCATGTAGATAACATCCACTGCACTACCCTCATCAATCTTCCTTGTTACTTCCCCAAAAAATTCAATTAAGTTAGTAAGACACGATCTTCCCCTAAGAAAACCACGCTGATTATCCCTGAACAATCCGTGCCTTTCTAAGTGTTTATCCTGTCTCTCAGAATTGATTCCAATAATTTGCCCACCACTGAAGTCAGGCTGACTGGCCTATAATTTTCTGGCCTATCCCTCACACCCTTTTTAAATATTGGTACAACGTTCACCGACCTTCAATCCTCTGGTACCTCGCCTGTAGCCAGTGAGGATTGGAAAATGATTCTCAGAGCATTCACTATTTCCTCTCTGGTTTCCTTTAACAGCCTGGTATGCAAGGCATCTGGCGCTGGTGATCGATCCACCTTCAAAGATGCCAGTCCCTCCAATATTTCCTCTCTCATTCTGCTTATTGTATCTAATATTTCACACTCCTCCTCTTTAACTAGAATGTCTGCATCATCCCTCTCTTTAGTGAAGACAGAGAGAAAATGCTAATTGAGAACCCTGTCCACATCTTCAGCATCAACACACAGGTTACCATGTGCATCTTTCATAGTCCCAACCCTTTCCTTAGTTATCCTCTTGTTCTTAATGTACTGGTAAAATATTTTTGAGTTTTCTTTAATTTTACCTGTCAATATTTTTTCATATCCTTTCGTTGCTTTCCTAATTTCCTTTTTTATTTCACCCCTGTATTTTCTATACTTCTCTAGGCTTTCTACAGTATTAAGCTTTTGGTGACTGTCATAAGCTTCTTTTTCAGCTTTATCTTACCTTGTATGTTTCTGGATAACGAGGGGGCTCTAGATTCGGCAATACCACCCTTTATTTGTGGGGACATGTCTACACTATGCCCGTAGAATCTTACTTTTGAATATCTCCCACTGATTTGACACTGTTTTCCCTTCTAGAAGATGTATCCAATCCACTCTCACCAGTTCACCTTTCCGCTTTGTAAAATTTGTAAAATTCCCCCAATTTAGAACTTTTACTCCTGTTCTACCTTTGTCCTTTTCCATCATGATGCTAAATCTAACTGTATTATGGTCACTATCTCCAAAATGGTCCCCCACTGCTACTTCAGCCATTTGCCCAGCTTCATTTCCTCAGACTAAGGGCAGAATCATCCCAGATTTGCACTGAGGTAGCAGGCGGCAATGATGTGTTTTCCTGCCATATCGCACCAATCTCACCTCATTAATCATGCATTTCTGGGAAAAACACTGCTTCGCTGTCAGGCAGCCTCCAATTCGCCTGCCACACTGGCACCTCGCCATCTCCTCATGTTGGAAGCTATATTTAAAGCGCTGCTGCATGCACGCCTCTCAGTGCTTCCAGCCCAAGACTGCTGCACAGAAGACTGCAGCCCCCTGATTCAGTGATGGATCTTTGGGGCATCTTTTGAACACCACTGGAGCCCGCCACAATGTCCTCTACCCCCTCTCTGATCGCAGGAGGCCCATCAGTGTTAGCACGCCGGCTTGGGAAGTGGTGGCAGTGATGGTCAGTGCCAACGCTGCTCAGAAGCGGTTGGCTATCCAGTGCAGAAAGGGGATGAATGATCTCATCCATGTCACTAGGGTAAGGCAACCATTTTATCACTTTAAACTCACACACTCACAAGTCCATCACACATTCACTAGCATCTCATTCACTGTCAGCTCACTCACACGCACCCTCACACCTCCATCTGGCCTCATCTCGCTTGGAGACTGCCTCCTCAGCCCTCACCATCTTGTGGTCACTTGCACAGATCAACATGTGCCCCCACACGCATCATGGGATACCCCCCCACCCCCCCACAACTTTCCCAGTAATGCCCTAGCCCTGCAGCCTCTTCCCTTGCTTAAGGCCAGTTCTCCCCTTCTCCAAGCAAGCCATAGCCCTGCAGCCATTGAAAAGCCACCCCTGCCTTGTGGTTGGTCTGGTAGGTAGAGTCCCCCTAAAAGTGAAGTGGTGCTGCCTGCGAAGCCTGGCGCTGATGATCGTGTGTGCTGCCTGAAGCAAGGTAGGCAAACAAGCCTTGAGGTCCTGAGTGAAGTGTAGCTCACCAGGTGTCGGTTTCTTCTGTTGAGTTCTGAAACATGTTGGAGTGCAATCAGGCCAATTTGCCCGATTGGGAAACGCGACCCGCTATTGATGGGTGGAGCGGACGATTACAAAATAGTTTCACAATGTTGTGAAACAGATTTTTGGCCTTCCCGCCATATTGTCCACTCACACCTGCCATGACACCTGAGCCGATGGGCACGGAAAATTCTGCCCTAAATCTAGAATTGCACCCCTCTCGTTGGGCTTGTTACATGCAGGTTGAAAACTTGACATACTTTGAAATTGGGCTTGGGAAATTCAATTAAATGACATAAATTGCACCAACACTTTTTTCTTGTTTGCCTACCTTGCTTTGGACAACACTGCCAAACCTATCCTAATGGCCAGACAGAGAGGTCCATTGGCTTCGGGCCATTACTGGATTCCCCAGATGCAGGTATCATCAATGCATGCATGTGGCCCATCAAGCCTCCTACAGACTAGCCAGTGAGCTTCATAAACAAGGGCTTCTGTTCCATCATTGTTCAACTAATCTGCAACCAAGGAGAGCGCATCCTGAAGGTGAATGTTTGCTTTGCAGGAAACAGTCACAATGCCTACATACTCAGCAAGTACCAGGTGCCACAGCTGTTCTGGCACCCCTCACACTTTCAGGGATGGATCTGCAGGACAAGGGTTAGCCATTGAAGACATGGCTGCTCATGCCTGTGAGGAAACACAGCAGAGAAGAGGTGCAGCACCTGCCACTCTTCAATCTGAGTGACCATCAAGCAGACCATTGGCCTGCTGAAGATTAGATTCAGGTGCCTGGACAAATCTGGTAAAGTCCTGCAGTATATCCTAGTGAGGGTCTTGTATCTTTCTGGTCTGGTGTGCTCTGCACAATCTAGCATTGCAAAGGAGGGAGGCCTGGCATAATAAGGGCTTTGTTGATCACCACTTCTCATCTGATGAGGGGGATGTGGATGAGGGGGCAGAGCAGGAGGGACAGGAGGATGAGCTCCTTGTGCAGGAGGCAAGGGGCATTGAGCGACACACAAGGGTGGCTCAGACAATCTCATTCACGTGCATCCTGAAACTATGATGCCCTTTCAATGTCTGTGACATAAAGGCTCATCCTCACATTCACCAAATATCACCTCCTTCATATCACATATTCCATTGTCTCCACGCACATTGACACAGCTGAGGAGCTGGCCAAACTCAGCCTGTCCCTACACCGGGAACCCTGTGAGGGAGCAAGGGTGTAGGTAATACCTGACAAGGCAAAAATAAATGCATGAGCAGTAAGCATCAGAAACTGTGATATACATTTATTGGAACAACCCTATCAGATCTTAACATGTGCCTACTTTGAACACTGGTGAGCCCCGAATGTGTGCATGTGCTCTTCTTAATGTACCTTTGAGTGCTCCAATGAGGTGCAACCTCTGCACTTGCAGCCAGAGTGGTGGTGGTCTGCTGATTGGTCTGTCCCATGGTCTGCAGTGACTTGGTGGCTGTCCTCTGGCTGCCTGAGGTCTGGAGAACCCTGGCAGGCTAAAGACATTCTACTCATGTACACGACACCTGCCCCCACTGTGCCCCCCTAACTGTTGCTGTGGCTAGTGGAGGCACTGGGGTTACTGGCAGAGGGGCTGAGGTGCCGCTGTGCACACTCGGAGTGCCCTGAGAGAAGCCACAGATGTGGAAGGCAACTGCACCTCCTGCCCTGCAAGGGACACTTGCATGTCCCTGATGACCTGATTTGGATGAGGAAATGGTGAAGACTCCAGGCCCTCATCCCCTTCTCAACATTGCCAGTGTTGCATTGAGCCTGTGGACAAGGCGATGGTGTGCAGGTCTATGTGCATCTCCAGCGTCCACTGACTGGTCTGTGTATCTCGATTTCCATGAAAATTGCCAGTCTCTCCATGGAGGAAGCCACGCACCGACACACCAGGACCCAAGCTCTGGATTGTTCCCTCCATTGACTGGACATGGGTACGCACGATCTCTGACAGCTCTGTCAGATGCTCCCTTACCTCTCACTGCAAGGTTCCATTTTGCTGACACCGGAGGCCCATCATCAGCCTAAGGCTCAGCATGAGCCTGGCCTCCCACAGTCCTCTGACTGTCAATGGTTTTGGCCATCACAGCTTCCCTCATATGCTTGGGTGTGTCTATGATGTGCTCACCATCTTGTGACCCTGAATTTAATCGCGAATGCATACCCACTGACATGAGAGTGTTTGCATTGGTGGAAGGCATGGGGGAGTGATGTGATAGTGTTCCCTCTATTGATTTCTCCTCTTCCTCTGGTCTCAGCAGTTGCCCATCAGCCTTCCAGACTCAACACTGAGTTCAAAAATTTCAAACCATAATCTCTGCCCCCGTTTTGTTTCCCTTTTCTTTGTGGGTTTTTGTTTACATTTGCTTTTCTCTTGTTTTTGCTTCTGGCAGCTGTTCATCATTCTGCCATTTACACTGCTAGATATATCTTATGTTTCTTTACTTGTCCCATTAGCACTCCCTTTGGCCTTGCTCCTCCAACGTTTTTGTCATTCAATCTCTCCTGTCTTTCACCCTATCACAGACTTTCCCTATCATCCTTTTTTCCATCCATTCCTCTTTCATTTGCTAAAATCTTGATATATTTCTAACTTTCCCCAGTTCCGAAGACAGGCAACTGACCAGAATTTTACGTTGGGCGGGTGGGTGTGTGCCTGACCCGAAAGCATGTGAAAATGCGCAAAATAACGTCAGACATGCGCCCACACAAGCAATATTGAGGTCGGTGGGTGTGTGCGGGACTTGGAGCTGCGCCCGCTGACAATTAAAGGGCCAAATAAGGCCATTAAAAACCCTATTGTCCACGGTTTTACCTTGCCTGTGCAATTTCGTGCTCGTCGCATGGGCAAAACAAGCAAGCGGGCAGACCTTTGTTAATGAAACCTCATCCAAGGGTGGGATGAAATGTCTGGGGTGAAATATAATAAAATAAATATCTGGTGACTGATGTTTTTTGAGTTCTGCTATCAGATGCTTGAGCGTGCTGCATGGACACAGTTTGGTGCCTTTTTTTCTTGCCATTTAACCTGTCCAGGTCTGCGGCTCCCTGAGGCAGCTCCGCTGCAGGTGTCTGCCTTCAGGGAGCTTGCTAGAAGCACATACCCGCACCCTCACTTTTGTCGGCACCCGCCCTCTTCCAGCCTCCCTTGGCAGCACTGAAGCTTTCTCAGCGCGTGTTTCACGCTGGCCAGCTGTTAATTGGCCAGCCAGCATGAAATTGCGCTCAGGGGCTGATTGTGGATGGAAGCGCATTTCACATCCGTTTCCGGGCCCGCTAACGTGATGTGCAAGCCGAGCATGAAATTCAGGCCACTGACCTGAAATGCTGTTAACCCTGTTTCTCTCTCTTTACAAATGCTGCCTGGCCAACTGAGCATTTCCAGCATTTCCTATTAAAGGATACTTAGACTGAAATGGACAAGCCCTAACTTCTTGTGATGAGTTTAGTTCCCATCTGTTGTGCAAGTACAGGAACTTGACACCTCTCAATGCATTTGAATGGGGTGTCAGTCAGCGAGATGCTGGTTTTGGTAGGCTAACGGTGGAGTCACGCAACTTGGACAGCAACTTTATCATTTCTGAATTTAATTACATATCTGCCCTGGCCTGAAGTTGCTGTGGTGTCTTCACTTAAATAACAATGATCATTATTAGACTCACCACCCAGGAGCACGTCACAGGCTGACCTGAACATTCCTTCCCTCCAGTTTGTAATTCTCTCTCTCCTACCTTTCAACAATTTGAATTACTCCTTCAGGACTCATGAATTTCCAGGCAAATTTTGTCGGACCCCTGTTGCCATTATCTTCATAGCTGATAAGGAATCAGTAAGTTGCTTATAGCAAAGACCATGCAGCAGGGGCCTGACAATGTAATGTAGCAGTAAGTCATGATACACAGGGTACTGTGCATTGGTGAACCATGAACAAAGGACTATTTCTCCTGAGATGGCTGCAGCAGTGCTCAGGAAACCAATTCATCGTTTTTCAAGCTCTAGCTGGGAGAGGAAAGATTGAGAACCTTAAGTTTTCCTGACTTTTTGCCAAGGTCACTGAAGGTTACAATGTTTGTGCCTTTAACAGCTTATAGCTGGCTCAGTAGATATTTGCTGCATTGACCCAAGATCATAGAATTTAGAATCCTATGCTGGGTCTTTAGAAGAGTTATCCAATTAGGCCTCCTCTTTCCCCATAGCGTTACAATTCAGCTCCCTTCAAGAATTTATCAAATTCCTGTTTGAAAGTTACCATTGAATTGGCTTCCATTAACATTTCAGGAAGTGCATTGGTATCTCACTGCATAAAAAGATTTTGTCTCAATCTGTCTCTGTCTGTTTAGACAATTACCTTAAATCAGTCTTCTGGTTACCTTCTGCAAGAGGAAACAATTTCTCCTTATTTACCACATCAAAACACTTCACGATTTTTAATATCTCTATTCAATCTCGCTTGATCTCCTCTGCTCTAAGTACCCAGCTTCTCTCATCTCTCCATGTAGCTGAAGTTCATCATTGCTGGTATAATTCTAGTAAATCTCCCCTGCAACTTTGAAAAGTGTGGTGTCCAGACCTGGACAAAATATTCCAGTTGTGGCCTACCTAGTAATGTATAATGAAATGGCATAACTTCATTTTATACTTTATGCCTTTGATTACAAAGCGAAGGATCCCATGTGCCTTTTTAAGAGCCTGATTGACAGATCCTGACATTGTAAACTACAAGGTCCACAAAACTTATTCGTATAGTGCTGTTTCTAGTGATGCTACAAAGATTTACCTAATGTATTCTTGCATGTGAAGTGCTGTTGGTCACTTCCCACATGGCCTGTGCCATTTGAGTGAACTGGAGCGCCATCCATTGGAGCATCATCCATTGGAGCGCCATCCATTGGGTGCGCCAAAGAGGTTACAGAGTAAGATCATGACATCATTGATGCAAACAGATACCAAAATTGGTCAACGATTGTGTAGGCAACGTCTTCCTCATTCATTCTTGAAGGGAGTGTTAGGAAGCAAGCTGGATCCTGTCAGGGGCTACATAAATGGCCAATCAGCAAGTTGCAGCTGAAGTGCTTTTGACTGAGGTAATGTTCCTGGAAGCACTGTGATCAGATGCTGGAGCAACTTGGAAGATTTTGCTGACCACAGGAAGGCAGAAAAGAACATTGCCTCATATAGAAAAGGGGGTAGCAGTTGTGGTACAACTTGCTCTGCAACATGAAAGAAAGAAAGATTTGCATTTATATAACTCTTTTCACAACCACTGGATGTCTCGAAGCACTTTGAAGACAACTATGTACTTTTGAAGTATAATCAACGTTATAATGTAGGACAGGCCATTAGAAGGATAGGCAGAGGAGGAGGCAGAGAGGGCAACCTCTGTGAGGAGGGATGAGAGGGGTGACTCTTCTCAGAAGGCTCTAACCAGAAAGTGTCCAAGAGAACGACTCATGCATGACAATGAGCCAGGAGCTATAATTCACAAAGGAGATAGTAACAAAATTTTGGCATCTACTTCACAATGAATTGGAGTCTCAAACCAGAGGGAGGGCAGCCCTTCCAGTGGCTGGGAAGATCTTGCCACCCTTACATTCTACATGATCGGATCCTTCTAGTTTGAAGCAGGTGAAAGAGACACTGTACAAAAAGAAAGGGAACTTTATCTTCTTCTCCCTGAGGAGAGAAGATGAGAATGAAAGGGTATGTGGAGTTGCCAAGGTAACAAGCTTTCCAATGGTACAGGGAACCATTGACTGTATGCACATGGATCTGTAGGTCCCCTATGTCAATGGGGAGAGATATTGCAAGTGCAAGGGTTACCACACTCTCAATGTGCAGTTGGTGTTAGACCACAACAAAAGGCTCATCTTGTTCAATATCCACTGTCCTGGCAGTATGCACAATGCATTAATCCTGCAACAGTCCCCAATACTGTACATCTTCAGGCCTCTGTGATACAATACAGGGTGGTTGTTACTACACTTTTTACACATGGCTTATGATTACCTTCGGCCATTCCATCCATGCAAAGTCAGAAGTTCTTCAACAAAAGACAGGGAGCTTCCCACAACACCATGAAGCAAGATCCATGACCTCCTAAAGTGAAGATTTCACTGCTCAAATTGTACGGCGGGTCTCTGCAGTACATGCTGAAGAGGATCTCCATTCTTGTGGTAATGTTCTACATTCTCCACAACTTTCCAATTCTGAGGGCGCAGCCACTACTTTCTGGGATTTGGAGACCAGTTTGGAAGGAGAAAGAAGAGGAAGAAAAGGAAAAGGTGTAGGAAGATGAAGGGAGGAGGTCACATCCAGTACGTGCAACAGGGTAGAATGAGAAGGATTCCATTGTGAGGCTTTGCTTCTGTTGAAATGAACTTCCCACCCTCACATGGAACTATCATTCCCTATCTCAGATTCTCCACCGGTGTCCTCTTGGGTAACATCATTCAATAAAGGCCATCAGCATAAACCTTTACTTGACAACTTTATCCAGTAACACATAAATAAAACAAAAAAAGAACTAACTAGTGCCTGTTATGTGGTTGTTCTTGCCTGGTTCTATGCAGTATTACTCCAATGGCTGCAGGATGGCTGAAGGAAGGCTGCTGACTTTCACTGTGGGGAAATTGCAGACGGCCTTGCAGGACATCCTTGAGCAGCTCTGGGTCTTGTGGGCCTGGCTTTGGATTGCATTATCTTGGCATGGGTGGTAGTAGCCGGGCTGGCTGACTGAAAGGCAACAGCAAGGGCACTGGCAGAGTTGCAATGATTGGAGGATGAATGCTGTCTTCTTGAGAGGGGGCAGCAGATTCATGTTCCACAGTTCACTGCTACTCACATGGGCTACTCACCTGAGAAATCCTCATAATCTGAGCACAGCATTTTGAACTGCTGTGAGAGTTTGCATGTCCTGTTGAACACTGATATCTGCATCCATGATAGCAGCTTTTGTGTCTGAATGGCCACAGTCACAGACTGCTTAGCAGCAGTTTCAGCCTCCATGCCAGCAGCCAGGAATCTTATGACCTCTGTCTTCCACTGCAGCGCTGAGACACTGCCTATGCTAGGTAGAAGCTGAGACAGTAGCTATCTGGTGCTCCTCCATGGGTCAGTCTGGTGGTCCTACCATGGAGATACCCACCACTTCCACGATGAAAAGGATGGGTTCCAAGCTCTGCCCTATGCCATGGTGAAGCCAGATTCCTCCATGCTCCTAGTCAGTGACTGGAGGTTGTCTGACATACTAGTCAAAATGCACAAAGCATCTCAGTCAGCATGTTCAACACTGGTCTCCTGTAGCCCACCTCAACGAGGTCCTCATCTGAAAAACCCTGCAGCAGAACTATTGTGTGACCTCCCCTCCAGGAAATTTACACTCAAACTGACCAGCCCTCCTATCATGACCCGAGCCAATTAATGCCTGGTGACTCACCACAGGAAGGTCCCGACTGTACTCATCTTTAAGGCACAATGCTAGTACCTGAGCTAGTGGCTGCAAGTGGTGGAGGAAGAACTTTGTAGCATAGTTACCTGTAGCAGTACTTCCACCTTAATTTTCCTTGAGATCAGCTATCTTCCTCCTCCCACCTTTACAGGTCCATTGGGATATTGGCACTATTTATCCTCTCTGCTACTTATTTTCAAGCATGATGTAACAGCTCCTATTTTGAGGGGGATTTCCAACTGCTCATAATAATAATTCTTTTCTATTCCTAACTTTGGAGATAAGTCCTTCCAGCACTCATCATTAAATTTACTTTTCTATGACCTGAATGCCTTTGTCGTGCAGAAAATTTAAACCTGCAATTTCTCTTTCTCTGTACTATTGCAAAAACACATCATCAGTAGCTAAAACTAACACATGACATGACAGACTAAACTGAATGCATGTTCCCATTTAATGGTTGATAAACATTTACCTTGCTCTCCTCTGCTAATCCAGGGTTTAAAAGCCTCTTTCATAAGTTAATGGCCTGGAGTTTGCTGCATTGATGATGAATGCCAAAAATTAGATCATAGTGTTCCAGTGTCAAATTCAATTTGCTGGAAAACTAGAATATTCCATAGCGAGCACAACAGTGGATCAGGAGTGGTGTGGTCTATGTCTTATATATATCCATGGTAATGAGGCCTAACACAGAATGGAACAATAGGTTATTTAACAGGGTTACATTTGGGAGCAGTGGTTCCAATTTTGTTAAGTGGCATTGAATCAGTATATCGGAATAGAATGTCTAGGTTGTGCTTAATGTGACTGATGAGGTCGTACTGAAACTGTATAAATATATAAATCATAATTAAGAACAGACCTGGATGTTCTTGTATCCCAAAATGCATCCGATCCTGAGCTATATGTATTACCAATTGCAATCCTTGCTTAGTGCACAAGCTCAATAAATATTACTACAAAAATATCAGTCAGAGAAAGTAGGAACTCACCTGGCTATCAAAAAACTTATCACAATTCAGGTTTAGGTTTTTAATGAAGTTCCTAAAACAAACCAGTAAATGTTACCCCCAGATAACCACCCGAGCAAATAAATAGTTGATCAATTGTGAACACTCCAGCACCATCCTACAATGGTCTAACTGGTTGTAACCTTTACAGTGGCATTAGTTCAGCAAACTTAATCTTGCTGTTGATTTTAATTGTTGGTTTGAAGCTATGATAATTTGCTGTTCAATTTTTTCAACGGGGCTGAAGGTGAGGTAACAGAAAAGTCAATATTGCATGGCATATGCAATGTCATAAATCACTTCCTTCGTAACTGGATTTACTGCACCAATACAAAGACATATAACATCACTATAGTGGAAGTTTTCAGCAAATTCAGGGCCATTAATAGTTGCTGAGCCTAACTATTATTGTTGCTGTTCCACTGGTTTGCTCACTGCATGGGCAACAGTAGCAAACAGTTTCCTTCTGCTGCTGAATCCAGCTTTAATACTTCCTGAAACAATTAATAACCAACTGTTAACCCCTGAGCAATGCATCAACAACAATTTCTAGGCTTTTATTAGAATTCATAATTGCAGCTTGTGCAATCTTGCAGTGTCCATTCCCAGTGCTCCCAGTCTGGTACAGTGGATTTTTAACCCTGCGTGATTTAAAAGAACATCTTCTACAGCACTTGTTCATTTATTACACTAGCTATCCTTATGGCCGAGGTGAACGAGATGATCAATTTAGGGCCAAGCTGTGGAAACTAACTGGCGATTCTGTGCTCTAAATATTTGATTGCTCCAATCTATTTTATGCCATCAGCAGAAAGAGACTTCCATCCATCGGCCTGGAATAGTTTGAAGCTGAGAACTTAGGTGAAAGGACAACCTACCAACTTACTGCTCCACCCTCACAATTAGACTAAAGAAAGACATAGACCTTTACAATGTATATGACACTGCATGCAATTTAATAAGGCCAATTACAAATAAATAAACATATATCTGGACTTAATCAAAATTGAGCTACCTATAAGATTTTGATAAATACATCTTAAATTTAGGAGGCCTGGAACATAAAGTTAGCATTCTTTTCTATCTGTCTTAATAGCCAGGTGATTTCCATAATGTGTCGAATAAGATAAAAATCTATTTTTAATGCAATACTGTCAAATATATGGGGGGAAGTGGTGTATTGATATTGCACTGGATTAGTAATCCTAAAACCCAGGGTAATGCTCTGGGGACCAGGGTTCAAATCCCATCACAGCAGATGGTGGAATTTGAATTCAATCAATAAAAATCATCTAATGATGACCATGAAACCACTATCACTTGTAACAAGGACCCAGCTGGTTCACTAATGTCCTTTGGGGAAGGAAATCTGCCATCTTTACCTGGTCTGGCCTGCATGTGACTCCAGATCCACAGCAATGTGGTTGACTCTTAAATGCCCTCTGCAGTGGCTTAACAAGCCACTCAGTTGTATCAAACCGCTAAAAGGTCAATAAGGAATGAAACCCGGCATTGACCTAGGCACCAGAAATGGCAATTGCAAACTCAGCCCTGTCGACCATGCAAAGTCCTTCTTACTAACATCTAGGAGATAATGCCAAAAAAGGAAGAGCTGTCTCAGACTAGTCAAACAACATCATACCTTACAAATAATGTCCCAGACACCACCATCACCATCTCTGGGTATGTGCTGTCCCATCAGCAGAACAGACCCAGCAGAGGTGGCAGCACAGTGGTATATAGTGGGGAGGGAGTTGCCTGGGAGTCCACAACTTTGAGTTCAATCCGGCATCAGGTTAAATGTGGGCAAGGCAACCCCCTGCTGGATACCACAAACTGCCCACAACACCCCCGCTCTCCTCTGTTGATGCATCAATACTCCTTCGTGTTGAACACTACTTGGAGGAATCACTGAGGGTGGCAAGGGTGCAAAATGTACTCTGGGTTGGGGTACTTCAATGTCCATCACCAACAGTGGCTCACATTGTTATGTTTCTTTTGTTGCTTTGCTTGTGAACATGGTCACACGCCTATCTACCAGTGGGTGAGTTAGCAAATAATATACTGCAGACACAGAGACCAATGAAAGATGAAGCATATGCTGTTTATTTACACAAGTAGCAGAGCATTAACACAGTGTGTGCTTCTCCAACCAGACCCTATTTTAAACTACTGATTAACATTGGAGCCCGAGCTTCACAGCAATTGGGTAATAACAGTCACGTGGTCAATCTGCTCACATTCTGTGAAAGATATATTGCACCTCAGATTACCGCAGTAGCACCACTACCAGCCAAGCTGGCCAGTTGCTAAAGGACATATAACTAGAACCAATATAGGGCAGGTGGTGAGGAAAACAACAGGAGGGATAAATATACCTGACTTCATCCTCACCAACATGCCTGTCACAGGTGCATTTGTCCATGACAGTATTGTTAGGTGTGACTGCTGCATAGTCCTTGTGAAGGCAAAGCCTTCACATTGAGGATACCCTCCACCATGTTGTGTGGCACTACCACCGTGCTAAACGGGATAGATTTTTGTAATGACTTGACAGAGCAGATAGGTTTCAACAAGAAACCACTTAACTTTATTACAGAGAGCTTTTTAGGTTCTACACGCTCATTCAGGACTCTCATCAGGAAGCTCCACACTCCCTAACACCACCACACCCCCCCAACCCCCCCCACTCCAGGTTGCCCATGCTTAGGGCTCAATGGTTGGAGACTCCAGAGCATGTGACCACTTATCGACAGCAGGAGGGGCTATACCCTCAGTTATTGCATTTCCTCACCCTTTAGTTTTTTACAATTTCTATTTACAGGGAAACATTTGAATATCCAACAAAATATACATATATACAACTTCAGGTGATTAAAGATCAAGTCTGTGAGGTGCTCTCCTTATTCGGCTAGAGTAGTGTAGCTCTACCACTTGAGGTTCCTCAACAGGATTGACAGGATCTGGAACTGTAGCATGAGACACATCATCAGAAAGTGGCGGTTCAGAGTTTGGCAACTCTACAGAGACATCAGGTATGTCTATTCTAGGTCAGTCGGTCACCTCAGGAATTAATTGTTCGTCATTAATCATGAGCTGAATAGTTGGTTGTTGGAATGTCTGTCTAGCATGAATATGATCTACGTGCTTATGAATGATTCTATCTTCCAGCTGTACTTGGCAAGATAATGGACTAGTCTCTGAGACAATGTTTCCAGGAGCACAACAAGGTCCACTTCTGAAATTTTGTACGAATACCGAGTCACCTATGCTGAATGTACGAGCTTTGCTGTGTATGTTGTGATTAAATTTTTGATTACTCTGATTCCACTCTACCTTCCCCTCTAAATTTAGAAACACCAGGCTTAGCCGTGTACATAGACGGCGTTGAACCAGTAGTCGATTGTGGCCTTGTACGGTAACTGAGAAGAAAGTGGTAAAGTCGAGACCCTAGAGTAGCTTTTGATAACCTTTTCATACCTGACTTGAAAATTTGTACAGCTCTCTCGGCTAAACCATGAGATGAGGGATGCCAAGCAGCTGTCTTTATATGGCGGATTCCATTCATATCCATGAATTTCAGAAACTCTGTGCTGGTAAAAGCTGCACTATTATCAAAAACGACAATTTCAGGTAGGCCGTGTATGCTAAAACAATTACGTAGCTTCTCGATAGTTGCATTCAATGTTGGCAATTTGACTTCATATACACCCATCCATTTAGAATGTGCACCTGCAATCAACAAAAACATGGTACCTAAGAATGGTCCTACATAATCAATATGTAGTCTAACCCAGGGTCGACCAGGCCACTCTCACGGATGCATAGGAGCTGAAACAGGCAACTTCTGTTGGTGCTGACAGTGGAGACAGTGCTTGACCATGCTTTCAATGTCACTGTCAATGCCTGGCCACCAGACATAGCAAGCATCTTCATCTTTGATATGCATGGATGTGCACTGTGAAGCTCTGTCAAGAGTGGTTCTCTACCTTGTGATAGGACAGTAACTCTTGATCCCCACAACAGTATTCCATTTTGACAGCTTAACTCTTTGTTTCTGGCATGGAATGCTCTCAAATCTTCAGATGCAGGTGAATTTGACCACCCTTGCAAAACAAAGTCTCTGACTTTCAACAATATTGGATCTCCATTCGTCCAATTTCTAATTTGCTTCACACACACAAGCGAAGAATCCAATAAATTCAGTAATAGCACTACTTCTTGTGGAACAGGAGCATGTAGGATGCTATCTGGTAATGGGAGATGACTGAGTGCATCTGCATTTGCAATGTGTAAGCCAGGACAGTAAATAAAGATATACTTATACACAGATAATATCAGACCCCAACATTGTATTCTTGCTGATGCTATTGGCAGAATGGCCTTATCCTCACTGAATAAACCCATTAATGGTTTATGGTCTGACATAATGGTAAAATGCCATTCATGTAGGTACTAGTGGAATTTTTTCACTCTGAATAGCACCAATAAGCCTTCCTTTTCTGTTGGGAACAACACTTCTCGGCTGTGGAGAGGGTTCGCGAGATGTAGCCAATAGGACTTTCTGATCCATTTTCCATTCTATGCAATAATATGGCTCCTACACAATAAGGAGAGGTTAATACCAACTCTTTCGATGGGTCGTAGTGTACCAATAAACACGACGATGCAACAGTTTCTTTACTTTCACAAAGGCTTCTTCCTGTTGTGAATTCCATGACCAACAGTGATTCTTTTTTAACAACAAGTGTAATGGTGCTAACAAAGTTGATAAGTTAAGCAAGAAGCGGCTATGATAGTTGATCATACCCAGGGAGGACTTGAGTTCGATTACATTAGATGGTGAGGGTGCAAATTTCATTGTCCAAACTTTCTCTTCTACTGGATAGAAACTCATGGCATCCACTCTGTGACCCAGGTAAGTGACTTCTGGCACTTGAAATGTGCATTTTTCTTTTTTCAACCATACCCTGGCTTCCATGAGCCTTCTTAGCAAGTCTTTCAAGTTGGCCAAGTGTTTGGTCTCAGTTGACCCTGTGATTAGAACATCATCTAGGTATACTA